>NC_039363.1:130785301-131085301 GCF_003573695.1 Papaver somniferum | reverse complement strand
CCTCAACTTCACCAAAGTCTGGATCCCCATCAACACTATCAGAATCACCTTTACCTTCATTCTCACTGTCACTTCCCTTGTCAGATAAATAACCATTCTCAACCTTCTTCAAAAACTTCTTGTACTTCATATCATCTTTAAGCTCTTGTTCATATCCAGGGACATTGTTGATATCCTCATCAGGATAGCACTCATCTTCTTCAATATTTGAAAGTTGAACTACAAACTCATTACTTTTCCTATACTCTTCACTTAATCTATAAATATCTTCAAGAACACTTGCTTGTGTTGTAGCTTCAACCCAGAAATCATGATTAAACTCTTCTTCTTCTTCTGCCATAGTTGCTTGTGTTGTGCTTTGAGGACCACATTCATCTGGAATGTCAGCTACACTTGCCTGTGTTGGTTCTTCACAGAATTCAGGAACATAAACTTCTGGGATGTCATTAACCACATTTGACTTTGTTGCTTCACATACTTCATCATCATCTGATATTTCAACAAACAACTTCTTCTTAGTTTTTCCTCCTATTTTATTCTTAAACAATGCTGCTAGCCTTGGGCCTCTTCTTGAACTTGTTGGTGTACTGGAATCATTGGATACTGCTTTAGTTTCTTCTTGAGCGTGTGCTTGAGTTTCTTCTTGAGTTTCTTCAGATACTGCTGCTTTCTTTGGTGTGCTATTTCTTTTGGATACATGCTTCTTTGGGGTGTCTTCTTTACTGGTGTCAAGTTATTATGTGGAGGAATTGTACCAACCTCACCATCCAACACTTGCATATAAACCTGACTCCAACCATTCTCATCAATCTCAGCAGTATCCCACAAAGACTTGAACTCTTCTTCTTTATCCAGTGACATGGGAGTACAAAGATAATCTGACCACAATATGTCTATCTTCTCATCACCCTTCAGTCTCAGCTTTGGCCTGATCATGTGCTTCAACCTATCAAGTCCCATATCCTCTCTAGCACAGTCCCTGAACTCCAAACTCTGGCAAGTTCCTATCACATTTACCTTAAAGCTTCTGAAAGGAATCCTGTTAACAGCAACATCATTCCTACAAGAAACATAATTCAAATTATTAGCATCATTCAACAACAACAATTCAACAACAATTGTCAACATCATTCCACACTTGCAGATTCATTCCTACAACATAAATCATATTAGCTAATCTCAGCAACTATCAACATATCAACATATGAACATAAATCATATGACATAAACATATTAACTAACATGAAACTATCCTCAGCATAACTAAAAACAGAGTGATAAACAAGGTGAAAAACAGAGTGAAATAAACCTTAGAAATCTAACACAAACAAACCCTAGAAATCTAACACAAACCCTAGAAAAATCAAGGGTCAATTCATAGAGAATCATCTAAAAATCAAACACATAAACCCTAGAATCATAAATACCCACAACCCATAGAAATCGAAATACCCATAAACCCTAGAAATCGAAAATACCCATAAACCCTAGAAATCGAAAATACCCATAACCCAAAGAAATCGAAACACCCATAAACCATAAACCCTAGAAATCGAAAATTTCCATAAACCCTAGAAATTGAAATCTATTCTAACAATAAATTGAATAAAATACAATAAGGGTCTCTTTGTTACCTTTATGTTCGTGTTCTACTTCGCCGTTTCTTTGTTTTCTTTCTTTTATCCATCTTCTCTTTAGTCTCTGAATCTATCTTACGTAGTAGTTTCTTTGATATATTAGGTATACCCATCATACACAGTAACATAAACCAGTGATAGATCAGGCGACTAAAGTGAAAATTGCAAAGAAGAAAGAAAATTGCAGAGAAAGAAAATAAAGTTGCAGAGGGGAAAAATGGAGAGACGAAGGGAAAATGGAGAAACTGAAAGATCTTTTCTCTCTACTCTATCCTTTTGCCGCTATTCGATTTCATCTCAGCCGACCGAATACATCGAGATCCAATGAAATTAAGATAAACGACTCGGATCTCATGAAGATGTCGTTAATTACGAAGTGAAATAATCTTAGCCATCCATTTTTCCCTCCATCTCGGATGACCACCACGTGTCTTCGAGTCCACGTGCCTAATATCTCACACGTGTTTAAAGGGAAAATGGCTACGTTACACGTGGCTACTTTACACCTAATAGCTTACACGTGTATAGAAGGAAAATGGGTAATTCATCGTCATTAACTCATCTCATCTAATGAGAAATTGACCTTGTTGACCGAGTAATTGACAAAAGTAACGGATTTGGATGGAAACATGGATGGAGGCCTAGATTTTCAATTTTGAAAAAAACAGGCCTATGGTTGTCTATCGGGTTGAAAAACAGGCCTAAATTTGTTTATAATCTATGTAAAATTTGGAAGGCCAGACACTGTTGAGAATTTATGGACAAAGAAAACTTAGTCTCCCTTCTAAAATGAATCAGTCTTACGAAGAAATAATAAAAAGGCGGTTGGATCTGTCCAATCGTGCTACTTGAACATCTGTGTAACAACTGCTTGACCGCGATATCGACATGACAATGTGTGTGTAGGAGAGAGAATATGTTGATGTTAATACGTCACAATAATTAAGGTTTGATTTTTTAAACGGAAAGTAGAGTTTAATTCTCCAGAAAGACTGAAACAAAAATCTTCTGCTTTCGTTTATCTTCGTAGCAAGATTTAGAAACTGTAAAACATAAATTAATTTTTCATCTCCGTAGCAAGACTTTTTTTTTTTCGTCAATTTGTTCTTATATTTTTTTGAATAGAAGTAATCTGCTTTGTTCATCTTCTGATTTAAAATCTTAGGTTAATTTTTCGGAGATAGAATTATTATCATGGTCGAAAACAAATGCACAATCTATTAACGAAATTAAGAAACTGACGATCCCTTGTAAACAAATGGAGTCGCAACGAATACTTAAATCAAATCTTGTAAGCATTAGTTATTCCGATTGGGATTTTGTTTTCATTACAGGCTTAATGAACTTAGCTTTTCCTTACTGATTTTGAGTTAATTCTTACACATGATGCTATGTGAATGAAGATGAATGAGTTAATGTGGTTAGCCATTAATGGTGATGGAAGATTCCGGCAACAGAATAGAAACTCATCAAAATATGAAAGAAGGCTTGCTTGTTCATAATGTTAAACTTGGTTTATCAAAAGATGAAAGAAGAATTTCCATCAGTTGTTCAATAAACTGCTATGCTATCTAATTAGATCCGCTCGGATATAAAACAGTGAGAACAAAGAGACGAAGAGGGAAAAATTACAGAGTAATAACTGAAAAGTCTTTTCGTATTTTCCAGTTTTATTTTTATTTTGAATGATTCTTTACAGACCGAGATACCAAACTATGCCACAACCTCTTAGAGACATGGAAAGTGGGCCCTGCCCTGCTGGAGATAACAGGGGGTCCCGCATTTACATTTTGTTGTGTCTAAGCGATTTTACCTTAGTCCATTTCCACGGGCTAAATAGAATTTCTATTTTATTTTAAAGTGACATGTCAAAGTTAGAATAACCACTTTCCGCCACATAGGTTGCCACGTGAAAAAATGATGTTACTCAGCTGTCATTCGGCGGGTTATATAGCATTTTCGTGGATCTGTCCGTCTGGGTGATTGCAAGTGGTTAGGATGTACCTTTTAAGAGATTAGTAGTAAAATGAAAGTTTTCATGTTTTTTTCCCTGCTTTCTGAAGCATAATAATGTGTGTTTTACTATTAAGGGTGTAGATACCATAATCTGTATGGGAATGTGGCGAACATCAATATCTGAAGCAAGATAACATAAAGCAACGGAGTGCAGCCTATCAACTACAAGAATGCGTCAATCTGGAGCTAAGGCCAATTTAGCAAATTAAGAAGATATATTTCCCAATAAAAAGAAAACATTATTAGGTTAGCATAGGAGGATTTTTTTCTTCTTCCCACCGACACTTTACAATACTTCTTTCCTCTTCTCACTTTCTGAACTTGATGAACTCATGGGTTCTTCTTACCAAATGTAAAGAACCAAATACATAATAAATTGTCCCTTTACCCTCCAGTGGATGTTGGCTTTTCCGAACCACGTTAAATATTTGTGTTGATTTCTATTTCATTTTACTGCACTTAACTTTGCTCTTGGTTTAATCTCTATCTTGATATACATATTGTTTTATTACTTAATTCATTTGGTTGTGCTACCAAAATAATGATAGTCACAAAGGATATCTCCAATGGAAATATGGTGTGTTTTTATTAGTATGATAATATGATTGCCAGCATTTAAGTAAGCATTACTCTTTTCTTTTTGTAAGAAATATCTGAGAGTTATATCTCCAATGAAAGCATTTATTTTTAGTGTATATAAGTGGATTGTGTAGGTAACCGTGGTGCCAATGGCCGCCGAAATTTCTTGGGAATTTTTCCCATTAGGCGGAAAAGCGCTTAAGCAACGCTTTTGAGCCTATATTTTAAAAATCACCATGAACCTTGCATGCTCAAAGATGCATCATTGAATAAGATGATTTCATCGCAAGCTTTTGATGCGCGTGCAAGGCATGCTGGACTAGAATAAAAGTTGTTCCATTATGGTGCAGTACGCTGGTGGGATGCTAGCCAAAAGCAAAATTGCATCAGTATGGTACAATTTGCAAGTTGAGCATTGGCCAAGAACTGAAATTACACCATTATGGTGCATAATCCGTAACTTGTTTTCGCGAAACAGGTGTATTTCCTACATGGCCACGATCACTTATTTTTCTACTTGAAGAAATGTCATTAATTGAAAATGCATATATCTTGCCGTGTTGTTTACTCGAGAATCCCCATAATGCGTAGGCATATCGTTTATGCTGCGTTGCTAAACCAAGAATGAATCCGAATGCCAGAGCGAAGGAAAGGTGAAAGTTGCAATATTTTGTATGGACCGAACTAAAAAATGTATACTTGAGAACTAAATGGCCCCAGTGATTCACATTCCTGTACATCACTTGCGAAAGACCCTTTGGCCTATGTGGACTAGGATTTATTTGGATTTGGTCTTGCAACAAAAGTTATCTTTAATTACTAGTCCTGACTCGGATTCACATGTTTGATGGACTATACACAACATTAGAGAAGAACTTTAGGTAGGCAGAAAATTTTTATAAACAAGTATTTAATGAACACGTAAATAGAAATAAATTATCCGAAACGGGTGTATGATGAAAACACTGGGTGTACCAAAGTACACCACCAACTTTTTCGTAGGCAATCTGTATGGATAAACTCAACACGACTCCGAGAGTTAAAACTCGATCAAGGAAAGTGTATAGAGTTATATCTCAATCTCTCTTATGATTAGAACGTTTACAGAATTGAATCCATGAACCTAATATCAAAGAGAGTTCTTGTACGGTACCAAAGACCAATATCCAAGGATCAATCAAGTCATATACAACAAACAAGGTCAAACCTATCTACTGTGATTGAACGCACAACCTGTGATATTTCAATTATAATGATAAACAATATAATGCGGAAAAATAAATAACACTGATACCAAAAAATTTGTTAACGAGGAAACCGCAAATGCAGAAAAACCCTGGGACCTTTTCCAGATTGAACACCAAACTGTATTAAGCCGCTACAGACACTAGCCTACTACCAATTAACTTCGATCTATAATGTAGTTGAGCCCGAACTCAGTCTCCCACTGATTCAGGTATACTAGCGCTCCTTATGCCTCTTGAATCCCATCAGGACTCCGCACAATTGATTCCCTTAGATGATCTCATACCAACGAAAAGTTGCTTCAACTCAATTGAAGACTTTAAACCAAATCAACCTCCCACAGATTAAGCTTATAAAATTGATTTTTTTGATTTACGATCAAAACTGATGATCAGATGAAACGTAAGTTCCAGGTGATGGAAATCGATAGCAACTTGAAAAAAATCGGGCTATCCTCAAAATCCGGACTTATGCAACCCAAAGTGCATCCTAGATTATTATTAACCTCACAAGTATAAAAACTTGTGGAATCACAAAGTTTGAGACTAAGAAAACTTTGTGATTTCTATCTATCTTATTCAGGTGATAAATCAACAATCGGACAAGATCAGGATACTCAAGTTATCAAGATAAAATATAACTAGTCATGGGTTCACGAATTCCAGTGAAGTCTTTGATAGTCGTTAAACCCTAAAAAGGTTTCTGGAGAGGACGACTCTAGATACAACTAGGACATATCAAAAAGTAGTCTCAGGAATCAAAGATCCCAGTTGCCAAGAGTTCCTCTTATATAGACTTCAAAACGTAGGTTACTTTAGGTTTAAGCTAAGATATCTTTGTTGATGTTTTTCTTCAAACTCAAGCGGATTCTAGCTACAACCTCAGCCTCACTAAAGATCATGCATATTAAAAGAATTCTTATGGTTTGTTTAGTTTCCTTTATGTTTTGAATCATGGTCTTTCAATAATCTCACCTTTGAACTATCTTCATTCTTAACATGTTCATCCCAATTGCTTTTACAGGACGTCTTTGTTGTTGGGTCTGATCTAGCTGCTGCGACACTTGTTTGGTCTATGACAGAAGTCATTAAGAGCTCAATAGTTGTGAAAAGAGCACAAGAAGAGGTTCGAACGAAAATTGGGACTAAGGAGATAATAGAAGAAAGTGATCTTCATAAACTTAGTTACATGAAGTTAGTGATCAAGGAAGCATTCAGACTTCATCCTCCTGCACCATTACTACTTTGGGAAACCAACGAGGACTTTACGATCAACGGTTACAACATTCCAATCAAAACAAAAGTTGTCATCAATGGAAATGCTATTTCAATGGACTCAAAATATTGGGAAAACCCAGAAGAATTCCGACCTGAAAGATTTTTAGAGAATATTAATAATTTCAAAGGTCATGACTTCGAGATGCTACCGTTCGAGGGTGGAAGAAGAAGCTGCCCCGGTATGAACTTCGCGGAAGTTCTCGTTGAACTTGTCTTGGCAAATTTACTTCCTTGTTTTGACTGGAAATTGCCTTATGGTATGAAAGCAAAGTGAAAAGACGAGGGTACCCAAATATACCTCAATCTAAAACTTTTCCTACCTATAAGTCCTTTCTCCGAAAGTGATTGTCTATGGACTGAGTCGAGATAATGCAACTAATCAGTTCACACTTCGTGTGATCGTCTATGGATACGAGATCGAGACAATACAACAAGGAAGTATGTTTACTTGATAAAAAGGTTCGGATTTAACAAACACACAATAGGATTCACTTATCAAGTAAATAGGAATTAACGTTTGTGTGATTTACTTTAATTACAATAAAAAAATTATAATGCGAAAAATAAAAGTAAATGACACGGCAAGGTTTTGTTAACGAGGAAACCTCAAATGCAGAAAAACCCCGGGACCTAGTCCAGAATTGAATACTCTCAGGATTAAGCCGCTACAAAAAATTACACCAACTTCGTATAGTTAAGACCAAGCAACTAAACCTATAGTTCACCTAGTTCTGTTTGTATTCCCACACCTCCAACTTATAAATAAGTCACATACTTGGATCAATTCCTTTGGTTCGTATTCCAAACAGTAAAGGAACAACAAATCTGTTTGGTATCAACTCACTTCAACCAAGTGATATGAGTCTGACAAAGGTTCTTCTGTTTATCTTAACATAAACTCCTTCGTCAGGTCCTTAGATCTATCTTATGTTCAATTACCAAATTAATCGTTAAGATTTTGCAATCAACACTCTTAATCCAAAGAATTGTGTTGATGCCGATCTACTCAATTAATCAATCCAATTCTATCACTAGGATAAAACCGATTATTAATTGGATCCTCTTTTTACCGAAACAAGTATTGTGCACACCAAAGATTATGAAATCACAAATCACAAATCTTCAATATCTTCTTCGTCTTCAAATCTTATTAGATCTTCAATAAACACCTACACACAATCACTTGAACCTCTTGTGATCAATCATGCACAGAATGGAGCCTGTTAACAATGGATTATCACAAGATCGTCTTTAGAACTAACAACAGTCTAAAGCTCCATGTCGAAACTCTGAACTAGTTTGAGTGAATCTTATATCAGAAGAGAATATTCTCCAGCATAAACAAACCAGGTGCAATCAAAGTTCAACCACTGTTAGTCAATCAAATCAATGGAAACAAAAGATAAACCGTAATTATCTAGTTTCTCGCCCTAGAACTTCTCAATCCCAAAGTAGACTTTAAACCGACCGGCCGTAAGAGATCTCGCCTAATTAGGTTACTCTCTTCTCTGAATAGGCGGCTTCACCAGTAGCAGCACAACAAGAGGTAGTTTGCTGTTACGAAGGATTAGTTTGCTAGAAATGCAAACTTCAGTATTTATAAACTAGGAAGTTTGGACACCAAGGAATTTCCAAAACCGGAAATATTCTCAAGATATTCATTAAAGCAAAAATTAGGTTTCCATAATTCCTGGAAATGCTCTGTCTAAAAATAATGATCGAAATCTCTCGGAAAATCTCTAATTAGTAAATGCACATTACTAATTCTTATTTTCCTACAAAATTAAATTAATAACCTTAATTAAAAGATTTTTAACTTATTTATGTTTCGATCCTGGGATTCTCTTCCCTTAGTTATTAAGGAATAACTTTGAACAATTAAATAATAAACATTCACAACACGTGTTCAAAGTATGTCGACATCCTAACTTTATAAGTTCTCTTTCATACTTACAGCCTTGACATTGATTTGCCACACTTTCAAACAAGTTTATAATTGGTTCATGTGACTTTCAAGAGCTATGCGATTGATCAAATAACATTCAATCACAAATCATGGGTTTAATGGTTCTACCAAAACAAGTTTCGGTTCTACCTCCATATGAGTACTGTGCATAGTCACACTATCTTTCCAAAATTCGGTTGACTAGGTACTAGGACCGGTTCCCCACATATATATGGTATCTAACTTGAATGTGTTGCACATGTCCATAGGATCGGTTCCCCTTTGCCTAAAACATATTGCACATGTCCATAGGATCGGTTCCCCTTTCTGCTATAAACCTTGTTGCACCTCATACAAGGATCGGTTCCCCTTTGTGATGTACTTCACCTCTTACTAGGATCGGTTCTCCTTTTCCCAGTTTTGTTCAGACATAAAATCACAAACCCGATCATACCATCTCAGGTGATTACTTAAGATCGGTTTTACTAATAAAATTCATACTAATACGTAAGTCAGGCCTTTGTGGATAGTTCTACCAAGAAAACAAACATGTTATGAGCGGTTATACTCAATCACACGTATTGGTTGTTCATAAGATAATCAATGAATAACAAAACCAATAACACCTGGCAATTTCCTTTTCGGTTCACAAACAAGTTTATGAACTTACTTCCTTAGAACACGTGTAAACATTGTTCCCTAGGATGAAACCCTCACCTCATACCCATACATAATCACAATAACATTCAAATTATTATGGCGATGTCTTACCTACAAAGTTTAATGGTTAAGCAATAAACCTCGTATTGTATTCCTTAATACTATGTCTATCTAGAGTTCAAATATGCTTCGCAGTTTTGTTTTCAATATGCACGACTTGAAAGATACGGTTAGGGAATGAAACAGTTCAAGTCAAATATCACTAACCTCAAGTGGAAGGATGATTGTTGTCGTTGTAGCTCCTTGCTTCTTCAATCTTCAAGTCTTCGCAATACTTGTAATGTCTCATATCCTAATACTTTCAAGCTAACCTATACGAAGTTGACTCTAGTACATAATCAAGCGACTCTTAACATGAGTTTTGAATCACTAAAATATGACAACCAAACTTGACATACCAACGCTTGGTGGGTTCAACCGAGCTATTCTCTAACAATCTCCCCCTTTGTCAATTTTAGTGACAAAACTCTTACATCATATGGATAAACAAATTACAAGAATTCATTACACATACGCTCGATTCCCGAATTCAACAGCACAATAAACTGCATACATTTAATCTTCAAAAATGTCGTTGTTGACATTATAATAACAAAGATAATACTCCCCCAAGGAAGATAGGTAGTTATTCAATCCGCACTTCTTTGTTATACCACTAATATGACATGTTACTCCCCCTTAGTCCGTGCTTTCACTCTTTAGTTTAGATAAATGTTCAAGCACCAATGTTCTTTTTCTTAGCGATACCAATCAATATAAAATCAATGCCAGTATCACTTGTTTACTCCATATACTTCTCCCCATTTTTCACAAAATGACAAAGAAACGAAAAAACAAAGGACAACACGAAAAGAATCTTACAAATCTCAAAATAGACTTGCAACCTGTAGAGTTAGGAACGAGGGTTCCACACATCATGTTCTGATAAACAATATCAAAACCGAAACTACAAGTAGTTTTATTTTGATATGTTATCACGGAAACAATTGTCCGAAACAATTTTTCCACTTTAGTTTAGCAAACCAAAAATCAACTAAGTACCTTAGTTCCTTTGCTAGACCGATTGTACAAAAACAATCGCTTATTCGATTAGACCAAAATAAAGATAACTCTATTTTTATCATCAGGTTCTAAATATCCATAAACTTAGACCTTTCAATTTTTAAACATGACAAGTACTAGGTTAGTTAACTAGCATTTATTTCTAAGGCATTCGATTAGACTTGAATAACCGAAACCTCACTTCGATAAGTCTAACTAAGATCAGAATTAACTTAGTTTCTCTTATCTAGAATTGAATTGGACTAAACAACTCATCCCGTAAACCTTTTATTTCGTTAAGCCATAAATAATTCATACAAACCAAATAAATCAACTTATATAATTATTCATCTCAACCGGAAGCAATTGAAACAACATAGACATTAAAGCATCGCAATTGCACCGAAATTTTGTAAGCCTAAACAATTGATACCACACAATAAAGAAAGATAACAATAGTTTTTCTTAACCGGAACCAATTGAATCACACATACATCCATACACACATAATGGAATAAACATCAATTGTACCGAAATTTTGTTAAGCAAAAGCAATAAATATATATGAAATAAACTCAGACTTTTCTTAAATAGGAAAACAATTAACTAACAAGATTGTTACCTAAAATTTCGCATCCAATTCTCCAATAAGTTTGCATCTTCGTCCAGAGAGAATTGATATCGAAATATCATCATGTTCATCCTTATGCAAAAACAAAATAATAACAACAACCAATCTGGTTTCAACAATTGCAAGCAAAAGTTGAAAACTGGAACCACAAGGTACTAATGTACCTTGACAATCCCTATGGATTTCCTTAGATTTTCGAAAGTAGCTCTATCTAAGGGGTTAGTGAGAATATCGGCTAGTTGACGTTCGGATGGAACATACCCTAATTTGATAATAGCATTCTCATATAATTCTCTAATAAAGTGATATCTAATATCTATGTGTTTAGTACGAGAATGTTCAACAGGATTCTCAGTCAAGCGAATAGCACTTGAGTTATCACAAAGAATGTTCATAGTTGAAATATTTATTCCATAGTCAATGAGCATTTGTTTCATCCATAGTAGTTGGGTACAGCATGTACTAGCAACAATGTATTCTGCTTCACAGGTTGACAAAGACTGTGAATTCTGTTTCTTGCTGTGCCAAGCAACAATATTTTTACCAACATAAAAGCAACCACCAGAGGTTCTTTTCTGATCTTCTACACATCCTTCCCAATCAGCATCTGAGTAGGCAACAAGACTGTTGTTTGTATCCATAGAGTATGATAAACCATAATCTAGGGTACCATTAACGTATCTTATGATTCATTTTACAACTTTAAGATGCGACTCTTTAGGGTCTGCTTGAAATCTGGCACGACATCCCACACTGAAATAAATGTTTGGTCTTGTTGCAGTTAAGTATAGCAAGCTTCCTATCATGGATATGTATAGTTTTTGATCGACATATTTTTCTCCCGTATTGGATTGGAGTTTCCCATTAGTTGGCATTGGAGTTGCCATAGGTGTTGAATCTTTTAATTCGAATTTCTCAACTAAGTTCCTTGCATATTTTTCTTGAGAAAGAATAATATTGTCTTTTTGTTGTTGTATTTGCAAACCAAGAATGTATGACAATTCTCCGACATTACTCATTTCGAATTCTCCACTCATAAGATTTAGGAATTCATCTGTTAGAGATTTTGAGGTGGATCCATATATGATGTCATCTACATATATTTGTGCTATAAGAACATTTTTACCACTCCACTTGGTGAAAAGTGTTTTATTAGCACCACCTCTAGAGAATCCCTTTAGAAGTAAAAAGGATGGCAACTTGTCATATCAAGCTCTTGGAGCTTGTTTTAGACCATACAAGGCCTTTTTAAGTTTAAAGACATAGTCTGGGAACAATGGATCTTCAAATCCTTTTGGTTGAGATACAAAGACTTCTTCTTTTAGATACCCATTTAAAAATGCAGGCTTGATATCCAATTGAAACAGTTTTATCTTAAGATAGCAGGCATAAGCGAGTAAAAGTATAATTGATTCTAAACGAGCAACAAGAGCAAAAGTTTCATCAAAATCAATACCTTCAATTTGAGAATATCCTTGAGCAACAAGCCTGGCTTTGTTTCTGAAAAATTTTCTATATTCGTCTGATTGTTCTTGTAGATCCATTTAGTTCCAACAATGTTTACTCCTGCTGGTTTTGGAACAAGCTCCCACACTTCTTTCCTTTTAAACTGGTTGAGTTCCTCATGCATAGAGTTTACCCAAGCTGGTTCACTGAGTGCTTCCTCAATATTTTCTGGTTCTATTGAAGATAAAAAACATGAATACTGACAGACATTCTGAAGTTCTCTTCGAGTCATAACTCTGGCATTGGTATCTCCAATGATATCTTCAGTAGAGTGTCTTTGATGTACCCACTTGGCAGGTTTTTGGACAATACTTTCAGTATCATTGGTTTGTTCAACAATACTTTCATTATCATCTTTATCATCTATGTCACTAATTAGAGGAACCACAGATGGTTCTTCTTCAGTTTGTTTATCTTTAATAACAGTTTCAGAGGGAGGAAGTTCTGCTGCAGTGTGGTTGTCTTGACTAAAGTCACTAATGTCATCAATAACAACATTAATTGATTCCATCATGACATTGGTTCTGAGGTTATATACCCGGAAGGCACGAGTATCAGAAGCATAGCCAAGAAAGATTCCTTCATCACTTTTGGAATCAAATTTTCCTCTATGTTCTCTATCTTTGAGAATATATCATTTGCTTCCGAAAACCCTTAAATAACTCAGATTTGGTTTTCTTCCATACCATAATTCAAATGGAGTATTTAGAGTTTTGGATCTTAAGTAAACTTTGTTTATTAGATAACATGATGTAAAGACAGCTTCCCCCCAGAAGTTTAATGGTAGGTTTTTATTGTGAAGCATTACTCTTGCCATTTCTTGAATATTTCTATTCTTTCTCTCGGCTACACCATTAGATTGAGGTGTAATAGGAGCAGAGAATTGTTGAGTTATCCCAAGACTATTACAGTATTCATATACTTTCATATCCTTGAGTTCTGTACCACGATCGCTCCTTATCTTCTTAAGCTTGCGACCTTGTTCATTTTGTATTCTGTTTACAATAATCTTGAACTCCTCAAGAGTGTCATTCTTGTTCTTTAGAAAATCAACCCATGTGAAACGTATATAGTCATCTACCATTACTAAAGCATACTTATTTCCTCCAACAGATGCTTGTTGGATTGGACCAAATAGATCCATATGAATAAGATCGAGAGGAGAACGAGTGGCTATATCTCGAGAAAGTTTGTGTGGAATTTTTCCTTGCTTACCTTTTTGGCATGTTCCAGAAACACCTTCTACTTTAGTGTTGATTTTTGGAACACCTTTGACAAGTTCACGATTAATGAGCTTTCCAAGCATTCGGTAGTTAATATGACCAAACCATTCATGCCACAAATGGGTTGACTCAACCTTAGTCAAGTTACAGTACGGATTGGATTGTATATCAAGAAGATAACAATTATTCATACTTCTACGTCCTCGAAAAATTATTTTTCCGGACTTGTCTTCGATATCACAACCTTTCATATTGAAGATAACTTAGTTACCTTTGTCACAAATTTGACTAACAGACAGAAGATTAGCTTTCATTCCTTTAACATAAACAACATCATGAATTTCGGGAATACCAGGAATTTTGATAGTACCTTTCTTACTAATAAGACAAATTCTTCCATCTCCGAATGTTACGGATCCTCCTTTGTAGTCTTCTATTTTTGTGAACAAAGAGAGATCACCTGTCATATGTCTACTACATCCACTATCTAGAAACCACTGAAAAGGTGAAGTTGTTTTAAGTGCAAAATCTCCCAGACATTGTTTACCAGGTTTAGGATGAATCGTTAAGTTCTTATAAAGATTCTTAACACGATTGATCAGATGTTTTGCAAAGCAAACTTTCTGATTTAAATAACTCCATCCTTCTTGAAATAAATTCCTGGACAATCTCTTCTTAGTCTGTTTACAATATCTAGATGTTGGTATTGAACAACTTAGAGAATCCTTTGATTTAGAATCATCTAAAAATTTTACCAGCCTTCTATCACTTATGATATTACTGATTTCGTCAGTAACTGACCGGTTTTGTTCAATCCCTTTATATAACATCTTGACAAGGCCTGAGAAATATTCTGAATCTTGTTGAAGATCTTTTAAGGCTCTTGAAACTTTAATCGAATCAATCATGGATTCAATTTCTTATAGTTTGGATCGCGCCAAACAAAGATTGTTAGATCTTTACGTGTTTGCCTGCTCTGATACCAATTGAAAAGACGAGGATTCCCAAATATAACTCAATCTAAAACTTTTCCTACCTATAAGTCCTTTCTCCGAAAGTGATTGTCTATGGACTGAGTCGAGACAATGCAACTAATCGGTTCACACTTCGTGTAATCGTCTATGGATACGAGATCGATACAATACAACAACGAAGTATGTTTACTTGATAAAAAGGTTTGGATTTAACCAACACACAATAGGATTCACTTATCAAGTAAATAGGAATTAACGTTTGTGTGATTTACTTTAATTACAATAAAAAAATTATAATGCGGAAATAAAAGTAAATGACATAGCAAGATTTTGTTAATAAGGAAAACGCAAATGCAGAAAAACCTCGGGACCTAGTCCATAATTGAATACTCTCAGGATTAAGCCACTACACAAAATTACACCAACTTCGTATAGTTGATACCAAATAACTAAACCTATAGTTCACCTAGTTCCGTTTGTATTCCCATGCCTCCAACTTATAAATAAGTCACGTACTTGGATCAATTCCTTTGGTTCGTATTCCAAACAGTAAAGGAACAACAAATCTGTTTGGTATCAACTCTCTTTAACCAAGTGATATGAGTCGGTCAAAGGTTCTTCTGTTTATTTTAACATAAACTCCTTCGTCAGGTCCTTAGATATATCTTATGTTCAATTACCAAAGTAATCGTTAAGATGTTGCAATCAACACTCTTAATCAAAAGAATTGTGTTGATGCCGATCTACTCAATTAATCAATCCAATTCTATCACTAGGATAAAACCGATTATTAATTGGATCCTCTTTTTACCGAAACAAGTATTGTGCACACCAAAGATTATGAACTCACAAATCACAAATCTTCAATATCTTCTTCGTCTTCAAATCTTATTAGATCTTCAATAAACACCTACACACAATCACTTGAATCTCTTGTGATCAATCACGTACAGAATGGAGTCTGTTAACAATGGATTATCACAAGATCGTCTTTAGAACTAACAACAGTCTAAAGATCTCTGTCGAAACTCTGTACTAGTTTGAGTGAATCTTATATCAGAAGAGAAGATTCTCAAGCATAGACAAACTAGGTGAAATCAAAGTTCAACCACCATTAGTCAATCAAATCAATGGAAACAAAAGATAAACCGAAATTATCTAGTTTCCCACCAATGGTACTAACTAGAGATTCTCAATCCCAAAGAAGACTTTAAACTGAGCGGTCGTAAGAGATTTCGCCGAATTAGGTTACTCTCCTCTCCAAATAGGCGGCTTCACCAGTAGCAGCACAACAAGAGGTAGTTTGCTGTTACGAAGGATTAGTTTGCTAGAAATGCAAACTTCAGTATTTATAGACTAGGAAGTTTGGACACCAAGGAATTTCCAAAACCTAAAATATTCTCAAGATATTCATTAAAGCACAAATTCGGTTTCCATAATTCCTGGAAATGCTTGTCCAAAAATAATGATCGAAATCTCTCGGAAAATCTCTAATTAGTAAATGCACGTTACTAATTCTTATTTCCCTACAAAATGAAATTAATAACCTTAATTAAAAGATTCTTAAATTATTTATGTTTCGATCCTGGGATTCTCTTCCCTTAGCTATTAAGGAATAACGTTGAACAATTTAATAATAAACATTCACAGCACGTATTCAAAGTATGTCGACATCCTAACTTGAAACCTTGAAACCGATTTGCCATACTTCCAAACAAGTTTAGAATTGGTTCATCTGACTTTCAAGAACTATGCGATTTATCAAATAACATTCAATCACAAATCATGGGTTTAATGGTTCTACCAAAACAAGTTTCGGTTCTACCTCCATGTGAGTATTGTGCATAGTCACACTAGCTTTCCAACATTAGTTTGACTAGGTACTAGGATCGGTTCCCCACATATATATGGTATCTAACTTGAATGTGTTGTACATTTCCATAGGATCGGTTCCCCTTTTCCTAAAAACGTGTTGAACATGTCCATAGGATCGGTTCCCCTTTCTGCTATGACGATGAAATCCTCACCTCATACCCATACATAATCACAATATCATTCAAATGATTATTCCGATGTCTTATCTACAAAGTTTAATGGTTAAACAATAAACCTCGTATTGTATTCCTTAATACTATGTCTATCTAGAGTTCAAATATGCTTCGCATTTTTGTTTTCAATATGCACGACTTGAAAGATACGTTAGGGAATGAAACAATTCAAGTCAAATATCACTAACCTCAAGTGGAAGGATGATTGTTGTCGTTGTAGCTCCTTGCTTCTTCACATCTTCAAGTCTCCGCAATACTTGTAATGTCTCATATCCTAATACTTTCAAGCTAACCTATACGAAGTTGACTCTAATACATAATCAAGTGACTCTTAACATAAGTTTTGATTCACTAAAATATGACAACCAAACTTAACATACCAACGCTTGGTAGGTTCAATCGAGCTATGCTCTAACACAGAGGACATTGATACGAAAGAAGCTTCTGGACTTACAATGCATAAGAAGGTTCCTCTCTGCCTTATAGCTAGTAACCGTAGATGACGAACATAAATTTTCTCTTACCGAAAACATGTTATTGTTTTTTTACGACCTATGTTCTTTTTGTAGTTTTTATATTGTTAATTTTTTGCAGTTTTTATATTGTTAGTGTAAGATTTGAAAGGCCAGGCAGTGTCGACAAAGAGAACTCAGTGTACATATACCTTCTAAAATGAATCAGTTTTATGAAGTCTGTGTGGGTGATTGGATGCAGCTAGGATGTACTGTTATCTTTTAATTTAAGAGATTAAGAATAATATGAAAGTTATTATGTTTATTTTTTTAAGCATTCTACTCCATGTTTTACTATTAAGGGAATCTCCAACTCCAATATAAATTTGGTGTGTTTCTACTTGGTTGTCCTGGAATGTACTATATATTCTTGACACCATACTTTAAATCTAAGAGGAGAACTAAAACCTTCTTTAGCGGTCATCGAAATGGAATTTAAATGACACATTTGTCCTTTGGATTATATGATTCGCCTTATTTTTAGTAGAATTATATGGTTGCCTGCATTTAGGCAAGCATCACTCCTTTGCTTTTGTAATAAAAATGTGATATGTTTCTATGAAAAATACTTAATTTAAGTACATTATTGACTGTGCATCTAGCTAAACGCGACGTCTATGGCCGCTGTAATCTTTTGGGCATTTTTTCCACAGGCGGAAAAGCGCCTAGGCTATGCTTTTGGGGTGAGTTATTAAAAATCGGTTTGGGACTTGGCACTAATTGAGCCCAGTAAGTAAACTTGTCTAATATTTTTATTTTCCCAACCATATGAGTATCTTCATTCCAACCCTAGGTTTTCATTATAGATTTCCTTCATATTCTCTTCTTTGTGCACAAGCAATTCTTCGTCTCTATCCTTACTTTTCTAGATCTGTTTCCTCACCAATGGAACCAACTCATCAACCACAGTACCCTTACCAGAAAACGGAAAAGATATAGCATGGGAATGGGGTGAACATCGAGAGACACAAAGTTTGGTATAAACCCGGTGATAAAAAGCTATCATGAGGAATTAACAGGTTAAAACATCTTGCTCATATATTTCTGGAAATTATAAGGGATATACCGATATGAAATAGGATACTGGAATGAAGGTTAAAGATCAAGCTTTTAACAAACAAACAAAAAAAATCTGAAAACAAAAAGTTAAAACAATACAACAAGGTATTAGTTCATGTAAAGAAAGCGGTTTCCAACTGATATAGAAGAAGGACCTACATCAATAACAACTCAGCAACCCAGTATTGGTAGCAAATAAAAGGCTCATGGCAGAAATGTTAAAGAACCTTTATACGGTAAAGGATCTTCATTTAATCTTCATATACAATCATCGTTTCGCACCAAATTTTGGACCTTATTTCTCTAAAAGAATCATATGGTAAGAAAGGTGGTTTGACAACAAACTCTAGTGTTGGATCAGAGAAGGAAGATGTTGTACCAAATCCACTCCCGAACTGTACCAACATGGAGATTATTCTTCGGTGAAGCTACGTATTTCTTCTATTCAGAGAAATATTTGAAGCAAAAATGGAGAAGTTTATTCCCCAAACCAGGTGTTATTTTTTCAATCACTCCTATGAAGTTTACTCCTCCTATAGAAGTAAATGTAAAACTCCATGTGGATGCTCAAACGGATAACCTCTCAGCAGGGATAAAAAAAAAATGAAAACAAGGTGATGGGATATTTTGCATGAAACGTCCTTCTTTTGAAGTTGTGAAACTTGCAGTGAGCAAGCTTTGGAATTTCAAGAAAGAGGTATCTATTAAAATTTATAACAATATTGCTTTCATATTTAATTTCAAGGATGATGAAGATAGACGACTTATTCTCGATATTGGTTCAGTCAATATTTCAAACAAGCTATTTACAGTGAAACCCTGAACTCAAATGTTGGAGAACCCTGTCTTAATGATCAAATCAGTCTCATTATGGGTTATGATTTTTGGAGTACTATTACATATGTGGGATAGCGACGGCTTTGATTGATTGCTAGTTATTTAGGTAAAACCTTATATGCAGATGATTGTACTCTGAATCAAGATAGATTAGCATATGCAATAGTTTGTATTGAAATTGATTTAGATTTCACATATCCTGATTTTATTCCGCTAGTGATAGAGGGTAAGATTTCCCTTGAACTCCCAATAGAATATCAATGGAATCCTTCTCAATGTGAATGTGTATGGTGTTTGGGCATTCTAAAATTTTTTATCAGCTAGTGGTTTACTTTACTTCTATATTATATTGATCTACATTTATAATTAAAGTAAATATATACACTAGTACGTTAATCAAACACTTGCATTGATCTCATAGACTAGTTCGGGTTCGAACTTATGCTATATACCTGTGTACATCATGTTTAAGTAATCTCCTTGACATTTCTTGTCTTTCATAGGTTGATACCGAAAATATTATGGTCTACTTGGTACTCCTCGTCATTTCAGACATATTCTTTTCATCCGAAACCAAACAAATTAAAGTCTCACAATATTAGCAACATCCTTGGTAGTATTGGTGTTACCAATTATTATTATTTTGAACCCAATGGTATCATTAGTACTACTGAGGGTCTTAATCTTGCTTGGAAAACCAATTTATCTGTTTTTATTATCAATTTTTCCAACGACCACAAAAGTGAAACTATCACTCCTACTAATGGCAACCCTTGGTTGTTTAATGGTTACTATAGTAGACCTTATACTACTAAAGATAAGCTTAGTTCTTGCAAAATGCTTGAAAATACTGCTTCTAAAAACACTTTGCACTAGCACATTATGGGAGATCTAAATGTGGCCCGCATGAAAAAATTTTGTAGGTTACGTGTTAAGTCTACTAAAGATGTTATTTTTAAAAAAAAAAAATTAAGACGTTGACCTTGCTGATGAGATATATTGAATGCCTTTTCACTTGGACCAATAGAAGAGATGGTAATCTCCTCACTGAATAAAGACATGATAGAGATACGTCATTTGAAAGTTGGCTTACCATCTTTCCAAATTACAATGTATCTAATCTTCTTGTTATCGGCTCTTATCGTAACCTAATATATATAAATTCTAATCCTAGCTGAGTCCTGGTCAAATACCCTTTAAATTTTATTGGCCTTAGTCAGACTACCAGGAGTGGAAGGATATTATAGTTGAATGTAAGAATGAGGATCGTTTTGGTTCTTTTGGTTTTATAATTGCTAGAAATCTTAAAGATGTCAAAAGCAAAGTCATAATATGGAACAAAGTTGTTTATGGTAACATCTAACCTTGAAGACTGTTTAAAAAAGCTTGATTGGGTCATCAAAAACAAAATGATATCCATATAGGTGCTGCTATTAGGGAAGCTAAAAGAAATATCAGGCGTTGGTATGACATTCAGGAAAAGTTTTGGAAAACCAATAGTAGAGATCAACCCATATGACTTAGAGATAGAAATACAAAAAAAATTCATGATTCTGCGGGGGGAAAAAACATAGGAGAAATAGAATAGATTATAGCCAAAATGATAATAGGAAGTGGATTTATGGCATTAAGGAGTTCTCCGGATGCTTTACTAAGCATTTTGAAGTCATGGCCATTGCAAACAACCATTAGCTTAAATCAGGACATTCTCGAGATTAAACTAGGATATTCTCAAGATCATCCCAAATAACATATATGCCTATGAAAACGAATATATTTTTGTCGTTCCTGATAGATTGTAAAACAAAAAGTTGTGTTTAGTTTGGCAGGGGACAAAGCTGTTGGTTCTAATTGTTTTCCTCCTAACTTCTTCCCAGCCAATTAAAATGTAGTTGGGAAGGAAAATGTGCAAATGATTCAAAAAAAATCAATTCTAGTTTCATCCTCAACGAAATGAACTTTATTTTCATATCTCTTATACCAAAAATTGATTCTCCCACTTTTCCCTCTCACTATAGGCTTGTATCTCTGTGTAATTCTACGTATAAGATCGTTTCCAAACTTTTAGCTCAAAGAATAAAACCTTTTCTCTTGATACTCATCTCTCCCTTTTAATTTGCTTTCATCCATGGTAGACAAATTTCTGACAACATTGGTATCAAAAATGCCGGGGTACCAAAATACACCACCAACTTTTTCTTGGCAACCTGTATGGACAAACTTAAATACAATTCCGAAAATTCAAATTAATGGATCTCAATCAAAGAATAATATTTAGAGTTATATCTCTTTCTCTCACAATCAAGGAATAAGTTTATGTTGCGAGTGCTTGGACGATTCCAAAAGTTAATTGGACGATATGTGGCTGAGAGTCTGCGAACCTGATTTACGTTGAGAGTGCTTGGACGATTCCAAAGATCAATATCCAAGAATCAATCAAGTCGTATCCAACAAATAAGGATGGACGAATATACTTTGATTAATTTACGTACAACCTGTGATATTTCAATTATAAAGATAAATAATATAACGCAGAAAAGAAATAACACAGACACCAGAAATTTTGTTAACGAGGAAACCACAAATGCAGAAAAACTCCGGGACCTAGTCCAGATTGAACACCAAACTGTATTAAACCGCTACAGACACTAGCCTACTACCATTTAACTTCGGACTGGAAATGTATTCAAAAACGAGATATACCCTCGCATCAATTAAATTACAGTCATGCTCCTTACGCCTCTTAAATCTCAACAGGACTCCGCGTAATTGATTCCCTTAGATGACATCCTTTACATCCTAAGAGTTGTTTCAAATCAATTGAAGACTTTAAATCAATATGCCTCCCACACATAAGTCTACGTGTGACTTACTTTCTGATCCATAGATCGAGGTGAGACTGAAAATCAATAAAAATAGACAAAGTTTATCTAACCTCAATATCTGGACTTATGCTTCTCGAAGATCAGCCTAGATTATTATTCACCTCATAAGTATTAAACTCGTGGAATCACAAATTCTGAGACGAAGAGAACTTTGCGATTTCTATCTATCTTATTTGAATGAGCAGCTCAAACAATCAAACAAGGGAAAGATACACGAACTATTATGATAAAAGAAAGTTGGACCTAGCTTCACGAGTCCCTAAGTGAAGTATTTTTAGTCACTAAACCCTAGAAGGGTTTTAGGGAGAGGAGGACTCTAATTTACAACTAGGATACACAAAGAATAGTGTTGGGGATTCAAAGATCCCAGTTGCTTGAGGTTCTCCCTTATATAGACTTTCAAAGTATAGGTTGTTTTAGGTTTAAGCTAATATAGATTTGGAAACAATATCCACCGTTAGAATAATATTTGAAATGAGATTACATACCAAGATATACACTCTGTTTAGGATGAGCCGTAACCGAACCATGCACAAAGACATTGTTCATGAACGGTTAGCCGATTGATTCATAAGCTTAATCATTTTCATTAACACTTATATTGTGATCAATCATGTCTATATATTGTTTTTAGAGATTTATTCCAATGCCAATTATCACACATAAATAATTTTTGTGCATCTGAAAATATTCGACAGGGAAAGTACGTGAATTAGAAATTCACAGAGCTTTTCCGCTTTGCATACCGGGTATGGATACCACACCGATTTCAAAACCAACAATTCTTTTACGGTACGCATACTTGGTATGCGTACTATTTCTGGTTCAAGAGCAACATACTTTTTATGGTATGGATACCGGGTATGCATACCAAAAATTTATTGTCGACATATAGTTACGCCGGTACGTGTAGTGGGTACATGTACTACGGCTCTAGATCTATAACATTTTTCTCCAGTATGTGAACTGGTATGCATACTGTCCTGTATCCATATTTACAGTAGTTCTATATTTCTCTCTAAATCAAATCGAAACATTACATAATAACATCAATGACAGATATCACTGTTCCAGGCTATTTTCGAGTGATAATCTTGAATCATGATTTAGATTATGAAAAATAAATTGTTCTTGACCGAAATTCATCAAGCTTGAACAAATATTCATTAAGCTTAGTCATATATATTTCGAGAACTAATTACCAAGATAAACTTGACACGAAATTCTTGATATGCTTTCAATAGTCTAGTTAGCCATACGACATTGTCTCATAGATAGAAGGATGAATATAACTTGAGAAATATGTGTTCAGTCTTCACTTACCTTTTGTTGAAAAAGTTCTCCAAAAGCTTCGGTTGATCTTCTCCTTCAAATGGTAGAATGCAGTGATGTACGATTCTCAACTACGTACTTCTATCCTAATATTAGACTTAACTAATTCTAGACTATAAATCAAGACATAGTTTTGATCAACTAAATTTGACAAATATCTTGATATACCAACACTTGTGAGTTCAAAAGAGCAATGTTATAACAGGTATAGCTCATGAAATTATCCACCACATGAACACCAAATGATGAAATAAAGGAAAAAAATGAAACATGGGGATAAAGATTGACATAACCAAAGCTTTTGATATAATGGACTGTTAATTCCTTCTTGTCGTTATGGCGCCAATGGATTTAATAAAAAGTGTTATAACCTTATTCATCAATGCATATCTACTACCAATTTGATTGTGCTGATAAATAGGGTGCCTTGAAGTTTTCTTAATCCATCTAGAGGTCTAAGACAAGTGAAGATACGTCAAACTCGTACCTTCACAAATTTTCTATCGATGTCCTCTGTTTGGGATGCGATCTCGGTTGTTACTTTGTTCTCTGATCTCCGATCAGGATTCCGGGAGTGTTATATCTGGATTTTATGATTATCTGCAAAATCGGTTAAGGTTAATGGCGGTTAGAAGAGAATCAAAGAGATGAGAGATAATTGTCTGAAGACTATTTCTTATTATCAGAATCAACTTTTTTACATCATCAGCCTTTCTGGCTATTTATACATGACATGAACACAACAATTACATGTAGATGACTAAGCACGTGACATCCTGGAATGCGGTAGTTTTCTGTCTTATGCTTGTACCGTCCTGGGATTGGTTTCTAGGTCTTCCCTTAGCTTACAACATCGAGAATCTTCTTAGCTTCGCATCTGGACTCAGTTTTTCCGCGCCTAACTCCGTGTCTCTGTCTTGGACGATCACCTATGGATCGGTCAAGGGAATATGGTTTGGGTCTTCTACATCTGACCTTGAGTCTTATTTCGTATCTCAGTTGTATTGCTCTTCGGCTGCTAGTTCTTAGTTAGATGCTATATTTTTTTCATCTACAACAATGGGATCCTTTATCTCCTTATCTATTTATCTTCTAATGGAAGCTCTCGATAGAAGTCTTATGAATGTTGAACACCTAGGCTTGATTCATGATACCCAAATTCGTTTTGGAGTTTCCTGTATAAACCACCTTCTGATGACAATTGTGTGGTATTCTTTAAAGCCAACATGGAGATGCAAGAGGTTGTATGATAGGATTCTTATATTTGGAGATAAAAATGAAAGAGAAAAAAAGAGAAATAAAATATAAGTTTAGATAGGGTCGATACTCTATAGGTGAGGTGAGGTGAGAGATATGGAATTTTAGGTGAGAGAAAAGAGGGAAACAGAGCCGTTATCAATGGGATTTCTCAATCCTTAAAAGGCCCGGAAATATCTACCATAGAAACAATATTATGGTAGTCGACTAATAAATTCCTAACACAATTACATCTTGACTTTAGTCAGCCACACATTCCATATGTGGTTATACCCTGATATTTTTTTGTGTCGTTTCATTTTATCTCAGACATCCTTTTTTCCA
Organism: Papaver somniferum; assembly: GCF_003573695.1. NCBI lineage: Eukaryota > Viridiplantae > Streptophyta > Magnoliopsida > Ranunculales > Papaveraceae > Papaver > Papaver somniferum. The sequence goes on along the minus strand of NC_039363.1, from coordinate 131,060,253 downwards.
CTGGTGTTGGGATTCTATTTGAAAGCCTGAAGATTTGGAGGTCTTGGTTTTAGGAATATGAAATTCTTCAACAGTGTTATGATCACAAATTTAGGATGGAGACTTATTAAGGAACCTGATTCCATGGTTTTCTATAGTGAAAGATAAACACTTTGAAGGTCAGTCAATCGTAAGAATGAACACTCAGCCTAAAATAACTGATTCATGTGTCTGGAAAGGTATCCTAGAATGAGCGAAAAACATATAAAAATATTACAAATAGAAAGTGAATGAGACTTTGGTATTCTGACTCTAATGGTTCTCTCTAGAAGATCAAGCAGCTGTCCAAGATACTCATTTCAATCTCCAAGAAGATGATAATATAATATGGAGTCCAAATGACAGTGGAGAGTTCAAATTTCAATATAACAACAAAATACAAGACATGATGTTCTTAACACCGCTTGGAAGGACATATGGAAATTATATACTTCTCTCTCCATCCATATGTTCATCTGGAAATGTGCTCATGGTATCCTCTACCAATGTCAAGAGTGCTATCATTCTCAACTACATTGATCATATCTGCAATCTGTGTAAAAGTGTTGAAGAAGACATATCACATATCCTAATTCTTCCCTGATGCTTCTTCTATTTGGTCTCAACTATTTTGAGTAAACAATAAAGTTTTTGGAGGCTCTATATCTTTACTTGTTTGGATCAACACCTGGTTTATCCCAATGAACCCTCTCAAAGGTTGGGTTTCTATCTATACCACTATATGCTGGTTCATTTGGAAAGTTAGATGTGATTTCATGTTCAGGAAAATCATACCAACAACTGGACTTACTTCCAACAAAATCAGACAGCATCCTTGCTTTTTTGACAGAGTCATGCACAATCATATTCATATCCTTAACAATCCCTACTATCAAAGGAACAATCAGGACACTATGGAAAGGGTTACCAAAAAAACATAAGAAGAAAGTTGGCATAATTATTAGCATAAATTCCATGGATTCTATCTCAGACATGGAAGGAAATTATACTCTTTTTCCCTGTACTAATTTTGTTTTCATTGTTTTGTCTTTCTCAGGGAACTGTTTGGGAGCAAGAAGCTTCACAAACTATGGCTATAGCAGAAACCGAGCAAGAACGAGAGCTGATCTAGCAATCAACTAGGCCAAAGAGGTTCATATAGAAAACATAGACTTACATGACGAGATGATGCAACTCTAGAGGAAATAAAGAAGGCTTATCAAAGAGAAGTCAAAGGCAGATTCAACTTGGGATTTCATCAAATAAATGGTGTAAACTTTGAAGAATTAATTTTGTGCTAGATAATCTGATCAAGATTCAACCGAATCAGAACTCTACGAAATTTAATCTGGCAAGTTTAGCAGCCACCACTATAATTCTAGGAAACTTTAATTGGAAGGTTCCAAATTTGATGTATTTATTTCAAAACTTACAAACTGTGGCCATTAACGGCCATTTCAATATGATGTATGCAAGCTCTATGGTTTTGCTTGAGCTAATCTTAGCTCAGCAATTCTCAATCATGTTATGAGTAGATGTCTTAGCAGTTATCTCATTTTTATAATAGTTACAAAAAAGACATATTTTGTGGAATATATCGTTAACTTTTAGGCCATGAGAAAATTCTAGGACGCATATCAAATCTGTGTCCGTACGAGGCATATTTTAAGTTAAAATACAAACATTAATTGGACCGCGTGAAATATTATGGCACAAATTTTTTAAGTCATTATGGGTATGATAATGAATACTCGTATTACAAAAGGTTTGTTTTTGTTGATGCAATAGAATTAAACATTCATCCTGATATTGTTATTATTAGATATGGACTAAGATTTAAAAGAACGAAAACATGTTATGATCAGACTAAAGAATACAATATAAATGATAATGGGATGAATTGATAATTGTTAGAGGTGAAAGAATAGTGAGCAGAAGTGATAATAAAGGGTTTACAAACGAACCCTAACGTCCGATATATGCTTACAGACGATCCTTCCATCCAAAAACGACACACGCAGTGCTATTTCTTTTTAGTAAATCTCTTAATATATTTCTCATTGATTTTGATAACTTAAATAGAATTATAAGACTTATCCCACGTACCCACTTAACAAATAAATCATAGAAACTAGGAAATAACCCTAACTAAAAGACTCCTAAAGACTACTAGGGACTGCTAATATACGTTTTCATAACCATGTTGAATTGGAAATCCATTCAAACTTATTCCTATCTACTGACGAAAACCAAACGGAACAAAATCAAATGCCTAACTAAAAAAACATAAAAGTTGACTATAACAGCTCATTCCCCCCCTGTTTAAGCCTTGACCTCAAGGCTATGGACTGCCATCTTCCATCACATTGTCTCCATCAATTTCTTCGATGTCCGGAGTTATCATAAACAGTTTTTTGCATCGGTGACCAGGTTTGAACATCTCATCACAGTTGAAGCAAAGCCCATTTTTCCTCCATTCTTGTAATTACAAACTAGTTAATTGTTTTATAGGAACCGAACCTTGATTTTTAGTTGGAGTAAAAGTGAAAAACTGTAACTTATCACGAGCCTCAAACAAACGTGTCAACCCAATTGCTTCTGACAGTGTTTCTGGTTTATTTGCCTGCACATCGGTTCGAATCGATTCTCGCAACCCTCTAACAAATAAACTTACTTATCTAGGTTGTGAGAGTGAACCAGGCTTTGCTAATAACTTTTCAAACTATTTTTAATAATCTTCAACACTTCCAGTTTGCTGCAACTTAGTTAGTTCTCCAAAGAAATCAAGAAAAATATTCGGACTGTAACGATTTTGTAGCGCTGATTTGAAGTCTTCCCAAGTACGTAAATCATTTATTGCTTCAACATTTGGTACTAGATTTGTGCATCATCATCAAGATGATAAGAAGCATAAGAAACTTGTTCACTTTCAGGAATTTCATTAAGAAAAAAGTACTGCTCAGTTCTACATAACCAACTAATAAGATCAATCGTGCCCTTGAAGGTTTGAAAAACTAGTTTAACACAACTTTTGAGTTTTAAGGAGTGTTTGTAGAAGCTTCTCCACCTCCCTTTGATTGTGTTCCATCGCCTTTTGCAGAATTTTTCATTGCATCAACCATTGAGCCAACTTTGTAAAAAGATCATTGAGCTTTTCCATGATCACTTTTTGGTCGTCAACCATGGTAATCATAGACTTTTTTAGGTCTTTAGTAGTTTTCTCTAAGCTTTAAACTATTTCATACATTTTATTATATTTTTATTTGCTGGTGGAAATGAAATAGTATGGTATTTCATCCTGGAAGCAACGATTGTAAAACCCTCTACCCACGATACAAAAAACACTGGCTCTATAATACCACTTGTTACGATCATATTAAAGAATAAAATTAAGATGATGATGGGATGAATTGATAATGGTTAAAGGTGAAAGAATAGTAAGCATAAGTGAAGATCAATGGTTTACAGACGAACCCTAATGTTCGATATAGGCTTACAGACGAGCCTTCCGTCCAAAAACGACACACGCGGTGCTATTTATTTTTAGTAAATCTCTGAATATCTTTCTTTCTCATTGATATTTTGAAAACTTAAATAAAGATTACAAGACATATCCCATGTACCCACTTAACAAATAAATCCTAGAAACTAGGAAATAAATCCATAAATAAAAAACTCCTTAAAACTAGGGACTACTAACACACGTTTTCATATCTTGAATTGGCAAGCCACTCAAACTTATTTCCTATCTATTGACAAAAACCAAACGGAAGAAAATCAGATGCCTAACTAAAAAAACATAAAAGTTTGACTATAACAAAATACAGAGCACAGTTTCAGAACTAACAAATAATAAACATTAATCCTAATATTATTACGGTGGTGCTATTCACTGCTCTAAAACAACACTCTACTCACAGCTCAACAACATCTAAGCCCTACATATTTCAAATGGTGAACCCTTTTACCCAATGGTGGGTCCTGGCTGAATAGCCCTGAACCACTACTCTTATGACACCTAACATTGAGTGGTGAATAGAGCTCTAAGTGGAGAGTTGAATATCATTTCCGATTATCATTAGGGATATTTAATGTTTAGTACCCAACAAATGTCCATTATATTGGTATGGTACCCAACATTTAAAATATTAAGGCTCGGTACCTTGACCCGTCAAGGACTGCTAAATCAAACTGTTAACCTGACAATCTGTTAAGTAAATATTAAAATTATTAATTAATAAAAATTATTTAACGGCGTTTAACTCACCATTACAAAGAAAATAAAAGAATTACAGTACAAAGTGAATTTGTTACATCTCTCTCACACCATCTCTACCATATTTTTCTTCTTGTCTTTCTAGCTAATCATGTCCGGCAGATCAAAAGCACCAGCACGAGCAGCACACATACACCTCATACCGCCACCCAAATCAAACAAAATCAATTTACAACCCATCCCCAATATCATTAATCATACCTAATTTTAGATCCCATTAACGAATCAAAAATCAAACAAAAACTCTTATACACAAAATTCAATGAACACATCAACAAGAACTCTTATATACCCCACTAAAATCCCATTTCCAATTCGATCAACACATCAACTATCAAATATAGAATCCAAACTCTTCAAAACCTAATTTTGTCATCAATTAAACCCTGAAAAATTCAACAAATCAATTAAAGATATAATCAAAACCCTTAAAAAAATCACTACCAATAGTAAATCAATACACCAACAAATTAAACAAAACAAATAAAAGATTAAAGTAATAATTTTCTGAAACCTACCTCTTTTATTTCTTCTTCCTATTCATGATTAGAGACCTAATTTATTTACATATGCAAATCAAAGTTTAGAGTTAGGGGAGAAGTTAGAAAAAAAAACGTTGAATTTCATGATGTCTGGTTTTCGAACTGATGAGGTTTTTAATTTTCTTGTCTATGTTCTTTCTTTTTTTTTTTAACAAAAGTAGTTATTTTATTAAGAGATTAGTTGTCTAGGGTAGAAGGTCCCCATGGAGTCATTCATTACAATTACATTAAGGAAATTAGGGCATGTGTGATCCCAGATATTTGTGGACAAGTTGGTGTTGTTGTTGTTTCCCGTTTGTAACTGTTTCAGTACTGCGTAGTTTGCAATCCATCTGCCGCCTGGTTTGATTCCCTATATGCGTGTGCAATTACGTACTGTTGAATTTGGCGAAGGTGGTACTGAATTTCCTGCAGCATTGTCTAAACTATCCAAGGGCCTTGTGAGTAGTGTTGATTAATCATTGTCACCAGCGTCGTGGAATCTGATTCAAAAAGGATGTGCTTCCATTCTTTTGTCGTAGCCATTCTAGCAGATAGTATAAGGGCCTACGTTTCTGCTACCAACGCTGATGTTTTCCCAATCGGTGCTGCTAAAGCCATTATAACCTCTCCTTGTGAATTGTGACATATCCATCCTACACCTGCAGTTTCCGGCTGATCGCCTGGTTGGATTTTACTTGCTCCATCCGTATTGATTTTAATCCATCCCGAAGTCGGTGCTACCCATCAAACCCATATAGTTCTCATGCTCGTTCTTGTTGGTTGTTGGTCATGTGATTGATGTTTTCGTGGTTGGTTGAGTAGTTTGTGTTTAACCGCCCAATTATATTCTTGTGCTAACAGTGTTGATAGGTAGAAGATCTGATTTGTAGTTTGTGTATTATTGTTGTAGACCTTCGCATTTCTCGCGAGCCATATGTTCCATAGTACGAAGCAACACGTTGTGAAGTGTTCTTTTGTGGACTTGAGATTCAAGAACTCACTGAAGTTTGATGGTGGTTGCACATTGACACGATGTTGGTTAGCAGGAGTAGTATGGATAATGCCAGTGTTGTTGTTGTTTACAATAGTAGCTGGTATTGAGTGTGGTGGCCGTACCAGTCCATCATAAGGATTGTGATTCCCATTGTTAGCATTGTACTAAAGGCACCAGAGTTCCCACACCTGCTTTTATCTGGGACAGGTAAAAAGGAAATGTTGGACTGTCTCCGATTGCATATTACCAATAGGGCAGGAATCGCTGTCAGTGATGTTCCTATGTTGTAGTGCTGAAAAGGTGGCAAGTCCGTCATTGCTGACTTTCGATAAGAAAATTCGGATTTTTGGGGACAATCTGTTTTCCAAATCGATTTGGAAAATTCTTCTTAGAGCCTGTGGTTGATCTGTGGTTGTGCATTGTTGTTGTTCGCTTGGGTTTTAATTAGCACCTCATAACCACTTTTGGTTGTGTAGTGTCCCTTTTTGGCGTGAGGCCAAATTGGTTTATCTGGGATCGGTGGATTTGAAATGTGTATGCCTCTGACTACATCTCTCACCGTAGGTGTGAAAACCTGGTCTAGCATATTAATGTTCCATGATGAAGAGTAAGGTCCAATCAATGTACTAACCAGATTGTCTCCTGAGATGCCATATGATATCGTGTGTGCCTGCTTGGGTATCCAGTTCTCTTTAATTGTTGTTGTTGTGCCATCACCTATTTGGATTCTATGATTGGCCTGAACAAAAGGTGCCACTTTGGCCAGATTTTTCCAAGAAAGACTGGCTGCCGCCGGAGGTTTTGGAATGCTTTTCAGTAATTTCTCCTGTTGTAAATATTTGGTCCTATACATAGTGTTGCAGATAGTATTTAAGGTTGGTATGTATTTGCCAGACCCTCTTACCAAGAAGTGCAAAATTATGTTTTCTTGAATTCCGTATTCCCAAACCTCCTTGCTTGATTGGTATATTGAGTTTCTCTTTACAAATCATGTGAAGTTTCCTTGTAATTTGATCATGGCCCCAAAAGAAATACCTAGCCATCCTGTCAATCTTTTGGTGTACATGTGTTGGTAGCAGTTGGGTTTGCATTACATGGTTGAAAGTTGGTAGGAGGCTTGAGTTGATAAGTTGTCATCGTCCAGCTTGATTGAGACACTTTGACATCCAGCCTTTGACCTTTGTTTCTAGTCTCTGCAGCAGATGAGCAAAGACGGGAGAAGAGTTTCTTCCCTGTTTGAATTCAACTCCTAAATATTTAGGCGGGTTGTGGGTGGTCTGGATGTCAAAAGTGTTCGAAAGCCAATCTCTTGTGGTTTGGTTTGTAAGCGGATGGTGTATAATGATTGAGTTGTGTCTACTAATTTCTTGGCCTGCTGACGTTGAATAGGTGTGAAGAATTTGTTTGAGGTTGTCACAAGTGATCTGATCAGCAGAGCATGTAATGATCAAGTCATCCGCATACATGAGGTGTGAGATAGGCGGTGATTTTGACGAGATGTTCAATCCCTTCAACTTTCCTTCATTCTCCAATATGGCCAAATTGGTTGAAAGTATCTCAGCACACATTATGAAAATGTATGGTGACAACGGGTCACTCTGTCGCAGCCCCCTGGGTGGCCTGATGTGTCCCTGTGGAGATCCATTAACATTGATGGAATATGTAACCGATATTATACAGAGTATCAGATATTCAACAAACTTTGCCTGGAACCCTAGAGAAGTAAGTGTTTGTCTAATGAAACCCCAGTTTAAACTGTCATAAGCCTTCTTGATGTCCAGTTTCAGGGCTATTTTTGGGTTTTTAGTGGGTTTGGATGATCGAATGCGTTGGAAGATCTCAGTTGCAATTGCAACGTTGTCATGAATGGCTCTACCAGGAATAAAAGCACTTTGAAATGGGCTTATCATGCATTGCAGAATCGGGCGAATTCTATCCACTAGAATTTTTGAAATAATTTTATACACCACATTGCAGAGCCCAATGGGTCGAAAGTCATTAGGGTTTGAAGGATTTTCATTTTTCGGAATGAGAGTAATTTTGGTGTGATTGAATTGACCTACTAGTTCTACGTTGTCAAAAAAGTTAACCACTAACTCGATGATTTGATTATGAGTGGTATCCCAATACACCTTGAAAAACTTACTTGTGTACCCATCGGGTCCTGGAGCTTTTTCTGATCCAATGCTGGCCAAAGCTCCACGTATTTCATCTATTGAGGGTCGCTTCATTAATTCCATGCAGTGGTAGTTAGATATTCTTGGAGTGATGTGATTGAATAACTGCATGTCCACCTGGGTTGGGTTGGCTATATACTGGTGCTCAAAGTGTTGTATCAGCATCAAGGCAATCTGTTTTTGGTTATATATCCACCTGTTGTTGGAATCTTGTAGCTGGTAGATATAATTTGTTCTTGCGTTAATCGTTTCCTTTGTGTGGAAGAACCTTGTGTTGAGGTCACCATTCTGCAGACGTTATACCCTAGCTCGTTGCTTCCAATAATTGTCGTGACAGTATAACAACATGAGATGAGAATTTCTTGTTTCTTTTTCATGTTGAAGCCAAAACAGAAGTTCATTGCCCATAGTTGTAGCACACTTTGCTTGTGCCAATTTTATCTGGAATTCCGCTTCACGAATCAGTTCTGGCAGATGGCCAAACGTCTGTTTATGCCATTGCATCAATGTTGTTGCAGTCATTCTAATGAGAAGGTTTTGCGCCACCTCTATTGCTTGATGTTGTTGCCAAGTTGTGGTGACAATTTCTTTCATTTGAGGATGTAGGAACCATAAATGCTTTATACGGAAAATTTTAACGTCTCTTCTTGTCATGGCTCGTTCCATTAGTAGTATAGGAGCATGGTCCGATCCTATTCTTGGGAGATGTCGGAGTAGAGCAGTGGGATTGTTGTCCAGCCAAGATTAAGTCGCCAATCCCCTGTTTAATCTTTGCATGATGAATCCTTCATCAGTTTGATTGTTGGACCTGTGAAGTCATCTCCCTGGATCTTATATCAATGAGTCCATTATTATTGATGAAGTGGTTGAAAAATCTGACCTTACTATTCGTCACAGGTCTGCCTCCTTTCTTTTCATGCTGAGCTACAACATTGTTGAAGTCATCCATAAGCATCCATGGAACTGTAGGAGTTGGTATGAAGTCACCAAACGATTGCCAAAAAGATTTCCTTGGTGCAGGTTGTGGAGGTCCATAAATTCCAGTGAACATCCAGTGTTGAGTAGTATCCTGAGTTGCAGGCCTAATATAAGCATGGATAACATTTTGATTTGCTACTAAAATAGAGACATTAAGGTGGGATGTCCACATCAAGAAGAGGCCACCTTTATGTCCTACACTAGGTACAGTACAAGAACCATTAAACCCTAGAGAAGTTTCCAAGCAAGCGTTTCAGACAAAAAAAGTAAAGATGGTCTAAATCTGCGAGTGTACTCTCGTAGTTTAGAGACTGTCAAGTTATTGTGAATACCTTGACAGTTCCAGGATAAGCAACTTATTGTTTGAGCGGGTGTTGGTTCAAACCAACACCTCTCAAAAAGGGGTGAGTCTCTTCTTGTTCCGCCTCTTGTTCCAAAGATAGCTTCCAGGCCGGTGTAACCTTAGTAGGGGAATAGATTCTTTCATCCTCCATTGGAGCTGAGGTAGACGCACAGTTCTTTGAAGCAGGTAAACCAACAATGATTGGGTGGTGTTGTGGTAGTTTGTTGGAGCTTCTAGTACTTCTCGGCTTCTTTTCTCTTGTGGTCGGTACTTCAAAAGCTATAGCTCTCGGTTTGGTGGCATGTTGTGTTTCTAATTGTGCCAAGGACAGATACTTTCTATCTCTTGGTGGTGGAGGTTGCGCTGAAAGTACGGAGTGTTTGGTAACATAAGATGTTCCAGCAGATTCGTCGTAGTTTTGATTGTTCTTCTCTTATAGGTGGAGAGTGGCTTGATGACATCAAATTGCTTGTCCGGCGTTACATTGGTGGTAACAATAACCTCCGGCTTGCCGTGAACATTAAGGACTAAGAGAGTCACCTTTGCATCCTTTTCTGTAACATATTCAACAAGGTTTTAGTATATTCAGGTGTAAAAAATGCTAGCATTCTATTTACACCCGGATTTGCTCTTGGTTGCTTTGATGCTGCTAGTTGCGGTTTTGGAGTGTGGTCCACGGATCCTGGATGATTTGTTTGGGATTCATGGGTGTTGGCCTTCCCTTTACCTTTGCCTTCCTCCCTAAGATGGGCCTGATGAGTTGAGCTGTTGTGTTGGGTCTCCACCGGTGCAGTGGCTCGGCTAGGGTTTTGAGCTGGCATTGTTGACACGTCTCTAGGTGAGACCTTTTTTTCTGCTATCTTTCCGACATTCCCTGTACCCGAAGAATTGAAGGCAGGTGCTTTTGCATGGGCACAGTTTTTAACTCCAAGGTTTTGCGGCTGTGATGGCTGGTTTGTGGCAGTATCTTTGTCAGGTTTCTGTTGGCTCGAAACCTGGTTCCAAGCTAATCCTCTCTGAGTCATTTCAGGTGAAAGGTGAGTCGGGCACTGTGTAGAGTAGGTTGGATTTGTTGGATCGTTAACCTTACCACCATGGTGATCTTACTGTGTAACTTGTACTTCCTGAACAAATCCATCGACCTTTGGCTGTTGATGTTGTGGTTGTTGTTGTTCTTGGATGACTTCCTTACCTTTGATAATCCGAGTTGTTGATGATTCTCCAACATCCATATGTGTGTTCAAAGCCCTGGCTTGGTGCATGTAGTTTATCCTTGGGATTATAGATGACGGAGCCCTGATCTTAGTGTTGAGCATACCATAGGGGAAGTCTGGAAATTTTTTGTTGTTGTGAGCTTGACCAATTCCAAGAAAATTGGTGCATTCTTTGAGGACATTCCCTGATAGTGTGCTTTTCATCTGAGAAAAATCATTATACCCTCCTATCACTTTAACCGCCAAGTTGTGTTCATTGTGAGATTTCATGAGGCTCTACATCCTTTCTGTTAGCTGGAAGATTGGGGTTTGGGATTCTTTTTTATTTTTGGGTAAAGTTGATGGGTAGATCTTTTCAGAAATACCTTTTGGGGGTATAGATTCATACCCTTTTTCCTTCTTCTGATAATGTATTGAAGGCTTTTCAGGAGATGTTTGAGTGGGAGAATCCTTCTTTATAAAAGTGTTGTTGTTGTTACTCGAGACAGATGCGGAGGAGAAGGAATAAAAGGTTGGGTTTGAGTCTTCAGAGGCAGAAGGGATTTTTAATTCTTTCATTGGGGAACCAGAAGAAAAATCTGCAGGAGGGGTATTGCATGGGATTTGATGTTGTTTACGATGCAGCTTTTCAGAGGAGTTGTTTAAAATTGGTTGATGCAGAGAGTTTGTCGAGGAGCTTGGAACTGTATTGGTGGATGAAGCCGGTGCTTGAGTTTTCATTGGTGAGGACGACGGTGGTGACAGAAGCGTGCGAAACGACTCCAGTAATTCAGACACAGCTTATCCTGGAGAAGAAAAATTGATTCCCAGTTGTGATTCTAATAACTTACAGAATCTTGAACAAATCTACTAATTGGTTGGTACATTTGGATTACTCGGCTCTTCAATTCACAAAAGCATAAATTGTGTTGATATGAGATGTTGATATCTTGACTTTAGTCAATGCCCACGGCCCTCATGTTTTGTTATTTAAAGAATACCGGTATGTATAAGATTCTCTGTTTGTTATGTCTATCATATATAACATCTTCCCCTCAACCCATATAGTATTCTCTGTTGTTGCACCGATCCCGCTCTTATAGAGTTAGTGAAACGAAAAAACTGTTTTTACTCATTGGATTAAGAAACGGGCATCATGAATAGGAAGATGAGAGTCTCTGTTCTTGGAGTTGCAGAGATACGAGAAGAAGATGAAACGGAGAGAGATTGATTTTAGGGTTTGATTAAAAGTGATTTAATCATAGCCATATGTTCGGTTTCCATTCCAGATTCGGACACGTATAACAATATAACTGAACGTTAGGACTCAAGGCTACCACGGTATTAAGTTACATTCTGTCACGGAATTTTGACTTTGTTAAGTCAACGCCTTAATTTGACGGTCAATGACGGGTCAAGATACCAAGACTTAATATTTAAAATTTTAGGTACCAAACCAATGTACTGGACATTTATCGGCTCAAATGTTGAATAACACTTATTATTGTTAGATTTGGAGGAAGAGTTAAAAAAAAGAAAAGAAAACACAAACAACAGTTAATCGGAACCAACGAATAGCTATCACGCTGAATCCAAATTATTCATTATCCTTATCATTATCAAGGTTAAGAGGGGTATATAGCCGTTAAAGCGGTGCCGAGCAGCCAAGTCTTTGCCGCTGGCGGGCAAGTGTCCGTTCCGTTATTATTAACCGCTCAGTTCTTATGTTTCGAATTTGACTAGCCACCTGGCCCATCAAATGTCCCACTCATTTGTGGCAAATATCTTGTAGTTGAGAAACTGCGTTAGAGAGATGTGGAGGGAGTAACTACTAGTACAACTGCAAGCTCAGCAACAGTGAGCTGGGCAGTTCGGGAGAACGTGATATACTTATCCATTCAATTATTCAACATCCCATTTCTAACAAATAAAAATCAACAAGCGGTCTTAATCTCTTGCTTCTTTTGGTTGCCGTCTGTCTCAATAATACATTGTTTTTTTTCAACTCCATTGCCGGCTCTCTGTATAGAAATAGTAATTTTTCCGTATCTTAGATTTTAGTAATCCGTTCTTCCGATCTAAAAGGGAGATATGGTGAGAACAGAGTACATAGCCATGAAAACTGATGAAAAAACCACTGAAGCACTCACTTCTGATCTTCAAGATCTCAAATCCGCTGCTAAGAAATTCGCTAACGATGTCATCAAGCTTGGGGGCTTTGGATTCGGAAGTTCCTTCTTCCAATGGTTAGCTTGTGTCGCTGCCATGTACGTTCTCCTCCCCAACATATATCTCTCTCTAAATTTCAAGTATTTATGTTATGAATCCTGTTTTTTCTGTAAAAGCACATTAAATTCTGTTGATTTTGTCAGTTCATGGATCATAATTCAGGTTTTCTGACAGATTTTTGTCTTGTTGAAAGACCAAAATGTAGAATGTCAGAAGGTTTTCAATTTCTAACTAAATACTCCTACTTGCTACTGCAGCTATTTGTTGATCTTGGATCGAACAAACTGGAAGACAGAAATGTTGACTCAACTTTTGATACCTTACATTTTCTTCACTCTTCCTAGCGTAGTTTTCGACTTCATAAGGTGAGTATTTGTTTCCTTTCAGTTGTCTTCCCTCCCCTGATTCACAACAATACAATTAAATGTCTTCGCGTATGGTGCAGAGGAGACCCAGGAAAATGGGTTGCTTTTGTTGCAGTCGTGTTGCGCCTCTTTTTCCCAAAGCACTTCCCAGGTACTTTCTATCTCCCATTTACCTTTTCTTGTGATTTACTACTTTCCATTATTCTACTACATACGCAAATGATGTGATCCAAGTCCAACACAACTCCATTAAGCTTGTTTGTGTTGATCCACTGATCATAATTTTGTCAACTAATGTGGGCACAGAATGGTTTGAAATGCCTGGAGCATTGGTTCTTCTGTTGGTGGTGACTCCTCATCTGTTTGCTCACACCCTGAGAAATAGTTGGGGTGGTGTTGCCATTTGCCTTGCCATCGCATGTTTCTTGCTACAAGAACACATCCAAAAATCAGGTGGTTTCAGAAAATCATTTACTCAAAGTAAGGGTCTTTCCAATTCCATTGGCATCCTTCTTTTGATGGTCTATCCAGTCTGGGCACTAGTTCGATTTATCATCTAGAAACTGGCCCTCTTTTTATTTTCAGCAACAATGCCTTGTGTTCGAGTGTGTGGGTGTGTATCATGTTCTTGTAAATCTGCAGATAAACTGCCACTGAGTGATAAATGTGATTATATGATGCAATTTATCTTTCATTCTTTTTCTCAGCAGCTTCTTGGCCTTGGTACTGTAAAACAATTTCAATCTGAAATCTACATCATACAGAGATTTAGAAGTTTACATTGGTGGATACTAGAAACACAATTTTATTAGGGAATATACTGATCTTACATGCGGTGTAACTGAGTCTTGATGTACCCGTAGGGTATAAATAGCCAATTTTAAATACATACAGATATTTCAGAAATTATTTTGCTACCGAACGGATGAAAATACATCCGAGATGTTAAACTATTTACCTAAGAGTAACTTAGAGAATAAATTTCTAGTGCAGCATCTATTTTCTTTCCCAATTCTGGTATCTTCGATATCGACCAATCTTGATAACACACTGAATACCAATCCTAGGTGTATTAATTTCTCAAGCTTTAGTTCCTTTGCCTTCAATATAGAGCTGATCAACACGATCCTACAGAAGGTGTTGGCAGAAGCATTATAAATGATCAGATTGGCCAAGGGAAATAAAAGAAATAATAGATTTGATGACCCGTACCTTGTAATAGGCAGCTAGCTGAGATCTCTTCAATTTGAATGTAGGAGTAACCAAATCCCTTTCAATATCGAAGGAAGTTGGCTCCAAATAAATTGCTTTTAGCATCTCAAATCCTCTAAGCTGTGGAAACAATTCATAGAAGCAACCATAACGTAAGTTGTGAAAACATGTTGAACTTTAAATGATAAGTACGCGTACGTACTTTATGTGCTTGGCCAGTGCTGTTCAGTTCATCCAAAATGTACTTATTCGCCTTGGGGTTTTCACACAGCAAGCTGAAATCTACGGGCTCATTGTTGAGTGCTGCCCAATCTTCAAGCGCCTTTCGATCAGGAACCACCACCGCCACAAGAAAGGATTCAAAACTGTTACCGTAGACCCAAATCTAAGGCAAGAAAATTTGTCAAACAACTAATTAAGCATCATAAGCTGGAAGAGAAGACGCGATAAAGTATTGCACGAAATGCAAAAAATGTCTATTTGCAGAATTTATTTCACTTGCTTAGCGTACTATGGTTTAACTCACCGACGTGATAAGTGGGCATTGTCCAAATATGCTTTCAAGATTTTCAACAGCAACATATTCACCTTGGGACAACTTAAAAATGTTCTTTTTCCTGTCAATAATTTTCATTGCCCCGTCGGGCTGCCATTCTCCAATGTCACCTGGAATATCCTCCCATATAAGTTACGTTCATGAATCATGAGGTGGACCAAAATCGTTCCCTTAATTTTTGTGCAAGTTTAGTAACCGTTTACAGAAAACAAATTCAGAACACAATATACCTGTATGAAACCAGCCATCCACAATGACATCTTCCACAAGATCCTGTCTCTTATGGTAACCAGAGAACATAGTCTTACCCCTCAAACAAATTTCTCCACGTGGTACTGCAGAGAGTGCATCATATCCCATCTCAGGCACTGATTCAAGTCTTACTTCAATAGTTGATATTGGAATTCCCACAGTTCCCATCATAGAGAACACATTGGCGACACAGCTCATACAACCACCAGAACTCTCAGTGAGACCTGTCGGTCACACCAGATAAACAAAATATGCATAAGTGGATGTGAGAAAATCTAGAATCGAAAAAGACAATTCATAAGACAATTAAAAAGTTCCTATAAAGGTCGTTTAGTTTAGCATACCATATCCTTGTGATACGATACCGCAGCATGTGACTCTCAGAAACTCTTCCACGGGTCTGCGTAATGGTGCAGCTCCAGATATTAAACAACGAACTCGTCCACCAAGTACTTGTTTGATCTTAATATTAAATTCAGACCGGTGATCAGGGAATAGAAGCATATTATTCACCAAAACAGAAACAACAAGAAAATGAAATAGAGACCTTGCTAAAGATAAGTTTATCAAAGAAGGGTGATGCTTGATCTTGTTTCAGCCCCTTCTCCAGATTCTTCAACTTGCTGTCGTCAATGGAAAAGGTTATTTGAATTAAACAAAAAATGTAAAAGATATGTAAAGGTAATTGTGAGGAGTTTATTGAAAAGCGTACAAGTTATAAGCAAACTGAAACAATCTCTTCTGCAGTGCCCCTCCTGATGAGACTTTATCAAGTGTACCTTCAGAAAGAAAATAATATATGAAGCATGGTCAGAAGTCATAACCAGACATCAAACAAAATGATAACCCAGTAAGAGAAAAATAAATCAAAACCTGTGTATATACGGTCAAAAACTCGAGGTACTCCACATAATATCGTTGGCTTCAGTTCCTGAATGTCCTCCATCAAATACCTCACATCCTGCAAAGTGACAACGAGCGAATACAATGATATAGCAAAGTAGCATGTAGGAAGTAGATGGATTCACAATCTGAAGAATCTTACCCCCCTCCAGAATCCTACGGAGGCACCCTTGTATATACAATAATTCTCCATTATCTGATCAAATACATGAGCAAGTGGAAGGAATGAAAAGTAGGAATCTTCTTCTGACACCTGTTTGTCAAAAAAAAAAAACAGCTTTACTTCTCGTTTGAAACCTCGGGATAGAATCATGAATCACATATCCATTCATAAAATAATAAAGAGCTAGACAATTTACCGCTTTATCTGTTACAAAAAGCATATGATCCGTAACCAAGACTGACGCCATTATAACCTCGTTAGTCAGTATAACTCCTTTTGGATCTCCAGTTGTTCCACTCGTATACATAATTGTGCATATATCACTCTTCTTTCTTGGAGGCAATTCTTTACAGTATTGACTTCCCTGGAAAAATGTGAGAAAATTGGTCAGGTGTCACCACTGAAATGAGAAAACCTTAATCTATGAGCTCGTGCAAATACAACTAGCTAAATATTAAATCAACATACACTAGATTCAAACCAACAAACAAATTTCAAGTTGTTACCAATGAGGAATATTCTTTCCAGGAGAAGCAAGAAACCCCCACTTGCTCAGCTTCTTTCTTTTGCTCATCAGTAACCTTCCCAAAGCTAACAATTGCTGATGAAAAAAGATGAAATTGAGTGTTAGTTTCTCAAACATTACAAACTCCCCTTTCTATAAACGAAAACACATTCTCAACATACTTTTTAGATGTGGTGTACACCTCTCAAGGCATTTTAGCACCTGCACAAAGAATTACCACTTACATATGCGTCTATAAGATATCAAACACTGAGATATTTCAAGTATATCCTAGCATGTTCCATTAGAGATGGAATTTTACCGCTTGTATTTTAATTTCTTGAACAAAGACTAGAGAGATTTCAGCATGGTTTATAATGAACTCCACTGCATTAGCTCCTGCAAAATTGATAGAGCGTAAAACATCAGCTATGTACTCTTGTTTTATCAACTATATAACAAAACCAACAGTAGTTACACACTTTTCTAGACTTCATCAGCAGAGAACCCTTTGCTAAGAAACTGAAAACTTACCAAGAGTGTCATAGAGCGGCACATACTGTACACCATGGCTATTACATGCCTCCATAGCTGTAATCCATTCAGGACAATTGGATCCGTATATGCCACATCGATCTCCCTAACAACATATACATGAAAACCAAACAATTATTTGATGAAATTCCTCAACCAGAATGATTAGAAGTTCATATGAAAAAGAAACAAAATTTAATGACAAATTGAAATGTGAGATAACGGGCTTACTGGATTAACACCAGAATGCCTAATGGCAGACCCAATTTCAATAGATTCATCATATACTTGTTGATATGTTGTCCATACATATGGACCCACCTGTAAATTCAAAAGTGTTAGATGATGTGATTTGGATTCACTTCATATGATCATATGGTGACTATAACAGTATAACTTGGTGTACTGAGAGAGGAAATAGAGGGTAAGAAACTGCAGTACCTTGCCATCAACAATTTCTCGACGACCCAGCATAGGATTTTTAGGATTTTTCTCAACAGATTTACTGCAAAAGCAAAAATATAAAAATATAAAATCAAGATAAGAAATTTGCAGAGAGATGAAAAACGAAAAACAACCCAAGAGCTGGTACAGTGTGTTTGAGAAAGAAGCTGGCTACATTTGTGAGATACAGGAAGAAAAGGTGAGGTTTGTCTCGCCATTGTAGTTGCAGCAAAATTTCTCCTTCGGTTAATTAGTTGGAAATTAGAACTTCTCAAAACGTATTTCGAGAAGGGATATGTTGAGGCTGGCTGGGAAGCATAAACTTAGTAACCTCATCAAATTAATATTTGCCACCACAGTAAGCAAATTGGCCCATTAGCTCAGTTGGTTAGAGCGTCGTGCTAATAACGCGAAGGTCGCAGGTTCGAGACCTGCATGGGCCACTGTTTTTACTTTTCATATTTTTTTATTATCTGAGCTGCTCTCAAATTGTATGAGCACAACTGAGAATTCTGAGATTGTAATGATACTAATAACGAGATGAGTAGCAGTGGGGCGATGAGAAATTGCTGAAATTGGTGCCATAATTAAAAAGCAGGTTTTTCTTCTCCCAGTTTTTGTCAATAATGATATCAAAATGCACGTAAAATGGAGCACTGGTATTGATTGTAATAGAGATGTAACTGACAAGTTAAAAGGTTAAGTTAGCACACCTGAAGAATTCCCAAGGAGATTCAATTCCAGCAGGTAACTCCAAGAGACCATCCTTGGCAAAAATTGATCTATACACAGGTCCAGCTGAAGGCCTGTCTCCTACAGCCGGCTTTGATTCTTCGACTTCAACCGTATACTTCATCAACGCCATTGCTCCCTTTCCTCGCAGATCGATATTGACGATCAGATCATAAGCATATCATGTGATATTTAAGATGAAGAAGATGAAAGAAGTAGACAAGGTTGGTACTCAGAATATTTGAGCTAATGCAGTATTAGTAGCAACTTGCAAAAGAAAAGAGTGACTTATGTAATGGGTGGGAGAAGGTGACAGTTGGGTAGCTGACAATAAATTCAACAGTAATAAATAGAGCCAGTAATCGCTGGATGAAATAGTAGGTGGTTGGTCTTTATGACTTCCAGAAGCAAAGAAAATTACATTTTTCACTCTTCCTTTTAGTTCATTTCTAGTTGGAACCTCACTAAAGAAATCAAGTTCAGATATAATGATTTGGTTTCTGATATTCATTAAGACTTGGTGATTTGGTCTAGAACAAAAGTGACACTCCCAAGATCTACCATCTTGATAAGCCTTATCTACTTGCATTCTGCAAACCAGTATCAACTTGCTCAAACAAATGGGAATCGTGTCTGAAGAACAAAACTCCCCATGTGCCTGTATTGGTTGGTAATTGATACTGTACTTGGAATCTAAATTGAAGAAGTTACTGCAATCATGAAGCTCCGACAAATGAAAGAACATATGACCATGATTGGCACTAGCAGTCAAAACATTCGAGTGTAGAGAACTGAAAAGTCAGAAGCATAAAACACAACAATACGAGGAGGGATTGGGGAAAGAACAAACCTAATGGATCAATGAATTTATGTTTTCAGTGTGCCACTACATGCAACAAAAAAACAATATACAGGCAAGAAAATGGTGATAGAACATCAAATAACCAACCAGTCCACTTATAAGCTGACAAATTTTATAAGAAAGTTTTTAAGGGACATGCTCTGCATGTAGTTTAAGAAACACTAAATTGAATTACAAACAGGAGACTAGGAAAAACTACATTTCCTAATCACAAAAAGGAGAGGGGTATTTCGGACTGTACATTACAAGATAAGGGGAGGGGCGAATAGGCATTCACATTCCTCTCTACATGGTAGCAAGAAGATCTTTCATTTCTGACACAGCGGGAATGGTCTCGTTGGGGTAAATCTTGCCAACCGTTTGTGCAAAGCTCTCATATTTGTCAAGAAACTCTTTCTGTAACAATATACAACTTTCGGTTACTCATTGGATGACAAAATGTTCGCCCTTTTTGAAAATAAAAATTAATGGTTAAAATGAAAAACAGGAAAGAAAAGATTGACCTTGCATTTGTCCCATAAAGAAGGTAACAACTCCTCTGAAGTTAAAAACTTCTGTAACTTTCTATACATTGAGGCTACAGACTTGTCAACCTGTCCAGTGAAAAGTAAAAAAAGATCAGTTAAGAAATCATACTGTAGAAAGAAACTAGCAATTTATATCACATTAATTTTAACTTACCCCTGATAAACTCGATTTCAACATCTTCCTTAACTCCATCTTTGATAGTCCTAGCTGGAAAGGAATCTGCGGATAATGATTTAAAATCATCACTTGAAATATGCATGAGCGGTTTCAGTTTGAGAAAACAAGGACAATTACTAAGATCCGCTAACCTCTTCTGGGGGAATGGTATACATCAAGTCCTCGATTTTGCGGTGAAACTGGAAAAGCTTCTCGAATTGCTGACAAGATATTTTTTATGAATATTAATATCTTCACAAGGCAAAGGTCTCTTAAATGGATACGAAAGGGACAGAGAAAGGGGAAAAGGTGAAATCCTTACGAAGTATATAATAACATTAATATGGCGTGTGCAAGCTTGCTCATAAGATTCACTTGCTTGATGATAGAACTTGGCAAGTGTTGGAACAACATTAGCTAGATCATAGAGACTGCATAGAATAACCTCAAGTCAATATGGTAAACACAGAAAGAGAAACCAAAGAAGAAAAAACACATCTTGACATTAAGAACAAGTTGAGCAAGTGACTAAATATGTGAAGCAGAATACTCGAGACCTGTTCTGGAAGGCTGCATAATTCTCCAAAAGCACAATATCAGCATATTTTGGGTCCGCTTGTGCAATTTTCTCCAAAGTTGCAAACATAATGTTAACCTGTCCCCAGAAGAGCACAGAAAAATCAGTGGGCACGATTAAACAACTAATAAATGCATGTGTGAATATAATTTTGTTTAGATAGTCTTCTTCTCTATTCAAGACCACCTACGTTAGTGACCAGCAAATCCCCTTCTATTTTATTTGCTTGTTCAAAGTTTATTAGAGGACTCTCATACTGACACTCTCAACTAGATCCAACCATTACATGTCTAACGAGGATTGTAAGATATGCGGAGAATGAAAGACATGGTAATGAACAAAATAAATGAAACAAACCAGATCAAGTAAGACCAGCATAAAAAATTACAACGAACTTACGAATTTTGTATATGCTTGATCAACCAAATCCCTAGATTGTCCCTGGATGTACTGTTCCATACGAGTAGCAAGGGTTGCAAACCTATTTCAGTTGGGGGGAAAAAAAAGACATTACATATGCTTAGTCTACGTTGGAATTGAATAGATACACATAGATTGCATAGACATTAAACAGATCAAGAGATTATAATGCAAAATTAGTTTCCAAGAACTATTTTAAACATACTGGGAGGCAATTGAAAGATTAATATGAATGTTTTTGCATAATATACAAGAAAGCATGCCCAAGTGTACCCTTCATCTAAATCATGTAAAAAACGGCTCAAATGTAATACTGTGAGATTGAAACTTAAGAACAACAAACATGAACGCCAAAGTACCTTGGAATATAAGATAAGACACCCATTTGGCGAACATTGCGCTCATTTCTCTCAATCTGGTGGCAAGCTTCGTCCACGAACTGCAAAATTTTGTAGGCTCAAACAAAGAACGGCTTTTAACAAGGCTAGGAAATATGTATATCCACAGGAAGATCATCGCTTACCCGATTGAACTGCATAGAAATTCTTGACTCCAGGTCATCAAGCAAGAGGCGCACAAATCCTGCTGCGTCGGCTTTCTGACCAGAAAGATAACGCTCTGTAATCCCATGCATTGATATGCAACGCAAAGGATCAATCTTGTATGCCCAATCAACAACAGCATAGAAATCCTCCTACAAACATTGGAGCATAATTTTAGCTAGTATATACTTTTGGACGCCTTAAAGGGACAAGAGAGAATAACATGATTGGTTCAAAATAAAATAACACAAATGAACATATCATTCTAACTAATTTTCTTGAGCTGTGCATAGGAAACCAAAGTAGAGCATGTCATAGAACTAGCTCATAATGTTGCAATGACAATAGCCGTATATGAGGTTAACACTTTACTTGGATTCCAGTGAGCAATTCTTGGAGAGAATCATTCAGTGTTCCTAGCTCGACAGAATTTTTAACTGCAAAATGCAAAACCACAGCTCATACTTATGTCATTTCTAGAAAATCATATTGATTGATTGTAAATAAAATAAAACGTAGCTGCTATTGTGATAAGATGATTAATGGGGAAGTCCTACCAGGTTTTACATCATTGTCATCGATCTCCATAATGCCCAAATCATCTACATCATCATTGGCTGCTTTCTTACTATTGGCAGGACCTCCTGGAGGAACAAGTGCAGGAACCTCAAAGCACATGAAATGTGCAAAAAAGGAACTCTGTGTATCAGCACCGTAAGGAGATGGTCAGAAATTCAGATTAGATGTACGTAATGGAAGTTTAAGCAAATAAGAAGAGGAGAATATAACCTCATCTACAAGGAGTGGAATAAAAATTGTAAGCATCTTTGAATATGCATCGGAAACTGTCGAAGTATCTGCATTGTTCGCTGAACTGGAGCCTGAAGAAGCTTCAAGCCATACTGTTGGATTCTTTGATGCTTTTGTACTAGCACGAAGCTCATTTGCAAACTCACGGGCCTACAAATAATGAAAAATATCAAAACCATGGGGTATTTAATTGCTTGTACTATGACATATAGATAACAACAGAGGTGCCTGGTGTAAAACTAATATCAAAAACACAAGGAAATCCCGAGGACGACAAGGGAATCAACTTCAGTGTTAGCAGCTGCGGATATATTAAGCTAACAAATATTCTAAGACAGATATAAGAGTACGGATGAAGGAACTAAGGTATCCTACGATATACGGTGGGGGTTTGAAGAAATAAACCATCGTCTGAGTAAATAAGTGTCAAACTACAACGAAGAAACACTGTACCAAATTAATTATAACTTTTACTGTAAACAAGCAATGCTGCAAAATCACATGACTGCCCAAAATTAAAAATCATATAAAATATGGTGGATAGTACAGTACCTCCCGACGAAGAAGTAAGTTAAGGGAACTACAGTATGCTTTTCTCAAAGGACCTAAGCAATTCTTGTCAAGATTCTGAAGTCAACGCAAAGAAATGTATGAGTCGCAATATGAAAAAAATAACTTAATTTGACTTCTAGCTGCATCTACATATTTGCCCACGAAGTGAAACCTTTAAATGCTGTAGGAGGCGTGCATATGTCCTGCATTTGTACCGGAGATCAGCATGATCAGGTCTCTTTAGCTGTCCTCTCTGAAATCACATCCGAGATAACAAGCAGTTCAAATTTAATAATTTCTAAAATTAAAACATAATAATAGTAACAATAACAAGCAGTTCGAATTCCATCTCTTGTAACCTTGATCCTTCTTCTCAAGAAAATTAAAATACCATTGGGGTACCCTTTTTACAATAACCATGATAAAAATAAAAGGTAGAAAATACCTGGGAAAAATAACTCTTGTCAGTTATCATAAAATCTACCAAGCTAGCAAAATATTTCATCAAGAATTCAGATGCCCTTCGAACAAAAGTAGTTTTCAATTTTTCGAGCTCTATCCGCTTCTCTTTAACCTGTATGAATTTCATAGTTCATTACTACAATACAGAAGGACTGAGAAATATGGTCAGTTGGTCACAGATAATAACAAATAACAATTTCATAGTTTCGTAGTGGATAAACCCTACTGGAGTTCCAGATATCTCCAAACATGCACATATTACGACTTCCTACCCGAATGCCATGCATATTTGCCATAGGTTAATGAAATAATACTTATCCTTTACTACAGCAAGCTAGCCATAAGGTTAACGCTAATAATTTATAGTTGATTCACAACGTTGACCACACCATTCTACTTTTCCCAGGCTAGCCACAAGGTTTGACTCGCCCATTTTTGTAAGTTACCAATTAGTAATTATCTGCCATAATACAGTAACGAGAATAAACTCACAGCTCGAATGTTTGCATAGGAGGGATCCAAATTTGGTACTTCTAGACCACGAAGAGCACCAGTCAACCATTCACAAGCTTCAACATTTTGAATCATGCGAGCCTCGTCAAATGAACCACCAGTTAGACATGCAGCATACTGCAACCAAGTGTAGAATTAGTAAGTTAGACAAACTTTGAGCTACACATATACGAATAATGCAACATAATGAGTCACAAAATATACCTGAGAAGGGACACGCAAGCGTTCAAGAAGTTTGTCAAGCTCCTGAATGAGCGATTTATTATTTACAGACTGCATCTCCAACTTATTGTTACGGGTTTCTATCTGGGCATCACCAAACAAAGACAAAGGATGTTTCAACATATCTAAGTGCATGTGTTTAGAATACTAAACAACCACTCAACTGGACAAAAAAGCTATGAGGTTGTTATCTGTACTATAAAGCAACACAAATAAGCATTTCTTTTTATTGCATTGCCACCATTATATTAATAATCAAAGAGATCTCTTATTTTAGTCGTGCAGATGTATTTTAAGAAGCGGTACTTCACATTTGGTGTTCAGATAGGAATAAGGCCATACCGATGCAATATCCTCTCTCATGTGTCTCAGCTTTACATTAAATATTCCCAACCATTCATCCATATCATCCACACATATTGATGCTGATTCCAGACCATGCACAATCTGCATCTCCAGAAAAGTTAATTAAGCAAACTACCAAAGATGACTTCAAACAGAAATAAAAATATTAAGAACTAGTCAACCACTTCGGTAATCCTAGAAAGAGAGACATTCAGTTTGGTGATCCTTACAAATAAATTACCGTGGAAACAAATGGCATTAGAGGTCCAAAGCATATTAATAAAATAACCATTGTTCTCCTATAGTCCGATGTGCATCATTTTTTTCTCCCTAAGAACTAGTCAACCACTTCAGTAATCCTAAAAATAGAGAAATTCAGTTTGGCGATCCTTACAAAAATAGTACCATGGGAAAGAATGGCATTAGAGGTCCAACACATATGAATAAAATCACCATTGCTCTCCTATAGTCCTACGTGCATCATTTTTCTCCCATTTGGACACAACAATGTAGTCATGTATCTTTCTTTAGTGCTTCATCATAGATCTAAAAGTAATTACCCATGCCTCTTTAGGTCCGTATCCCACCATATCTGGGTAAACTTGCTTATCTAAATGGCGCTCCCTACATGACATAGTTCATATTTATAAATCTATGCTTAACAAGACTCGGAGGGTTACCTCTTCTATCAAGGGATCAGTTTCCAAAATGGCATGCACATTAGCTGCTTCCAGAGCAAGGAGTTCTCGCTTCAACCTTTCGGAAAATGCCTCTGCTTCGCCGATTCCAATGACATACCTGCAAATGAAATATGCTCTCCAACTCAATATCCAGCTGTCACTTTGTACTGAAAGCACTATTTCGAATTTTATCTTAGTTACCACCAACGGAACTCAAAAACAGGAGATGTTTCCAGTTTTGGATTGAAAGTTAATTGGCTATTTTAATTTTGGATGATCTTGGATGGGCTCTCGAATTAAATAATAGAAAACATAACACGCAGGGAAACACTCAACAAGTCAAGAGCAAAGATGATAAGCTAGGGAACAGGAACAAGGATTATACATACGTGCCAAGAAGAGCCTCCATATCCTCTTCTTCAGCTTGTGAGACTAGATCTCTTTCAACAGTCACTTTTAAGTCATCTTCTGTCACCATTGATGCAACCTGCCTATCTTGAGAGTTCGCATAATTGGTAACTGTGGGTGTATTTTCCTACAGATCATTCGTGTAAAGTGTAAACCAATAGTCAAGAAGTGGCGTGCTACATGAATACATACATAGCCCATGTGTGAGGTTAAACCATGAGAAACCACAATCAAACAGTTAGAACAAGTATAAGAAGTAATAAGGAAGGAGAAAGATAAACTGATATACGCACCTTCGCCCAAAGAGCCATCTCCACAACATCTATACCGACTACTTTGGGAAGATGCCCCAGCATCTCTTTACAAATATTTAAGATGCATAATAGAAGGCGGTTCCTGCAAGCAAAAAAGGATAAAGATTAGAATGGTGAAAATAGGCTCTCATGGGATGTTGTCAAATACAAACCAAGTCATATTCATGTGAGCTATTGATTTACCATCTGACTATGAGAATTACTGCCAGCATTTACAAACAGAGAAGAATATAATACACATGAATGGCTATGGCTCCAACTATCCCACCTGTCATAAATGTTACGCATTGTCCATTGAGGTGGTGCAACACTCTGGCTTCTAAGATTATCAAATCCCTGCATCAAAATTCAGTCAGACTGTTTCTGAGCAAAGTATAACTTTGCCTGTCTGATAAGCGAAAAAAATAGCTAATGCGGCATCTCACGAGGTTTGGTAAAAGATGAAAACAATTAGAATTGCGGGTAAGCTTTGAACGAAGAAAAGATTGTATGCATTACCAGCATAAATGTACATCCACTGGGATCACTTGTGAGGACTTCCACCTTCGTAAGATGCTTGAGCTTGTATAGTTTTGCAGGCTAAATCCACAAGAAAATAGAGACATCAGTCACGCTTTAGCACGGAAGATAATATATTCATAAACAGATTATATGATTCATTTGGTTTCCAAACTAACTTCCTCTCTTTCACTCAGTGAGAAACTTCCTCAGTTCAAGTTTCGTTAAGGACTTTTTAGTTTGTATACATTTTAGCAGCCAAGTTGATGTCATAATCAACATACACCAGAAGCCCCAACTGGGTGGCACATCGCTTAGTGAGCATGTCAAATACCTAGTCAAACCTAGTCAACAATTTTCAACTAAATGTCTTCTGATAACCAAACCTACATTTTTTTTATCCAATAGAGAAATAATAACCAATGTGGGGGGAGAAGTACTAGTTAACATTGTCACAAGAAGGAAAAAAACATCAAATGAAGTTCCCTATTTTCAAAAACTCTACACCTTTCATCCCGAGAAATCTCAATCTAATGTGAAAAAGAACTTTAGCGGACAACTTTTTGTTGATAACACTAAAATTACCAGAAAAAAAAATGAATACCTCAAGAACCCCTCCAGATGAATACTTCAAAACATGAAGAAATGCTTTAGTACTCTGGCCCTTTGATTTTGCTGCATAATAACAAAAGCTCGTAATCAATACCATTTCTTTACATTTAATCATTTCTCTTTTCCTGTTAATTATGCCTGTATTATCAGTTATAATAGACAACCAAAGATGCTCATAGAAACCCTTTATTCATGCGCAGACTGATAAACCGCACAATATTACCTCACACTGTCAATCATGGACAAAATATGTCTTACATTCATAAAAGAATCACTTTATTGGAGTGTGTTTAAGTTGTAATCCGGTCCAATACATCAGTAAGAAAATCAAAAAGCAAAATCACTTGCTTCTTAAGTTCAGACTTATCAATAGTCACTAAGAAAGCTAGTACAATATCACAACAAAAAGCAAAATCACTTGCTTCGTAATGTGAGGTGACTTATCAATAGTCACCTCTAAATAGACACTATTTCACAACAAAAAGAATTCCAACCCAATCTAAACCACAATATCACACACATTGTTGCCATTTATCAAATACATGACTAAAACTAGTACAATTCACTAAACTCCAACCACTGCAGATAAATTCAGATGCAAAGTAAACACCTAACCAATACTATGTATGAGTCCACATATCAGATTCACAAAATCTAGAAAGCAGAATAAAAATAACCTAATCAGATCAAAACTTACATGAGAGAGCAAGAACCCTAGGGCTAGCCATATGACCACGGCCTAATCGACCAGATTTACCCCAAATTCCTCTACTCTTAGCAACTCGTATAGACATAACAATTGATTGCTTAGTAGCTTCAATTGCTGCTTGACTTAATCTTTTAAGTTCTTCATCATCAGCACTTGATTTCGCCATTCTTCTTCCTCTTCTATCAATCGAGAGTTAGAATAGAGGGAGGAAGAAATTCCTGGGAGATCTATATATCTGAACCTCTACAAATTGGACCAAATGCTGCCGAAACGCGAGAGCACAAGAAGAAGAAGGGGAAATTGGAAGAACTTATATTGTTGTTTCCTTTTTACTTTTCTTAGATGTGTAGTTACAGACTAGCTTTGCGTGACAGAGAGCAGCAGCAATTACCTTTTTGTTCTTCTTTGAAATTAGTTTTTGACTAGTAAAAAAATAGTAGGAGTAACGAAAAAAAGAGTCAAAAATGAAGTCATCATTTTTTTTTTACTTGCCCGGTGAAATCGGGATCTGACTATCATAACATATCGTCTCCCCAAACAAAATATAAACCGCCTCTCTCAAAACATTTGTGTTGGGTATCATGACATCGAACTAATATTTAGGTGGTCTCGTGACATTCAGTTCGGTACTAAAAAGATTCATCATTCCCATTTTTAAGGTATATTTGGGTTATTATTGTTTAGATGTTGTTTTTTGAACAGTTCGTTTAGAACAACTGTAATTTTGTATAATCATTTTTTGTCCGAGCCAGATTAATATTACTGGATAGGTAAATCAAGTTTCTCATAGTGGAAAAATAAATATTGGTGGAGGTTGAGCCAACCGTCCTTACCAAGGACGGTCGTCCAACTTTAAGCCGAGGATTGGTTCAACATGAGACGTTGGTCTCCATCTCATACGATAATGGATAACGGTTAAATCCAAGGGCTATATGTATATTATAACTATATAAATCAACTTTTGTCCGCCAATAAACTCGCACAACTTCTAGTTTTTTATTTTTATAGAATTTATCAGATTTCTTCCATCAATATATTTCTTGTTTTTTGTCGTTTCAATCAAACTTTTTTCTCTTTATAGATCTGAATTTGGAAAATGAGGAGGCGTATACAGTCGTGATATATATCCAACAACAACAACAATGGATGATTCAAATGGATCAAATGGTTTGAAAAATTAGATGAAGAGGCAACGACGACGAACGCTATGATACAATACACGGGGCAAGTATCGCGAGCTCCAGAACCGATAACAACGTTGACGTGAAGTGTTAGAGCATTGCTCGGTTGAACCCTGCAAACGTTGGTATGTCAAGTTTGGTTGTTGTATTTTAGTTCCAAAACTCAAGGTCGCTTGATTAGATTACTAGAGTCAACTTCATTAGGTTAGACTAGGAAGTCTAGAAGTGTTGAGACAAACTCGTGTTACTATGAAGAACCTAAAGACGTATCAGCATCAGCAAACACATTATCCTTTTGTTCCAAGTTAGTAACACAAAACTTGACTTGTTTTCATTTCCATCTACGTTTCTTTCAAGTCGTTTGTATTGAAAACATAACATGCGAAGTTATATATATGAATCTGTAGTACTAGAGACTTGATCATTTTATTATAATCAAAGTGTTACGGAAGAATATACAAGTTGTATCACAACTTTGATACATTGAATTACGAATTATAACGTCTATCTTTTGAACTTCGTAATTGCGACATTGATATTTTCTTAGTAACTTGTTACTAGATTGTGTAATGAACTTTAGATTGATTCTATTCCTAGAAAACTATGTTTTACTACATGAGTTTAAGGAAGTAAACTTGCAAAACTTGTTTCGTAGTTGAAAGGAATCAATGGGATTGATGGTCTGATTCCTATTGGATATCTTCAGGACCGATCATTATTGGGTATCTTTATCATGACCGACCCTCGTCTTGGAGACCTATAGAAGGACCGATCCCTATTGGGGATCTCTTGCAGGACCGATCCCAAAAATAATTTTGTATTTCTGGTTTTCATATACACATTAGGGTTTGTGTGAATTTCGGGATATGAGTTGCTTTTTGGGAAGCTCAAGATGCTGACATAATGGGTAATTTAAACACCTACTAAAATCTTATCTTTCATTTTTCAAAGATTAATGCACAACCAAAGCATGTATAATGAAATTTGATAGCAAAATAGAAGCGGGGATGCATATTTTTCGTATTGAATGATCGAACTTAAGAAATACGTACCTACACAATACTATGATTAGATTACTCGTTTAGTTCTATGATCTCTAGGTTTAATTTGTTCATGATCTTCGTCTTTAAATAATTATCTCTGAGTCTGATTGGTGATTATCCAGTTATCTCAAGGTCGGAGATCACAATTAAGTAGGAGAGAGAATCATAGAGAAAGATAATTCTTATTCGTTTAGTTAAACTGAATGATACATCTTAGTTTACAAGGTGAGTCTTCGATTTTTATATACAGTTAGTTTATCATGTAACTCACGCTAAGCATATCAATACAGAGGGACCATTTATGCCTAGCTGAAGGTGACTTCATGATTCACTCAGACTTTACTTCGTTAATGGTTTAATCTCTCGATCTGTGATCTTCAATGTCTCTTGATCTCTTTGTCGCAATCTTAATATCCTTGGTTTTGTCTTCATTTTTTACTCCAGAACTTGCATCTTCCACGTGTCATTATATTATATATCGTGTCTCTTCCTATGTTAAGTATTTATCTTCAGATCGTGCTCGATGTGAGGACTTATTATCGATATCGACGTGAGATCCTTCTTAGCTCTGAGTTTCAGGAGCTTCAGCTATCAGTTGCTGGTAAATGCTATATTTTTTCATTCACTAAGTTGCCCCAGTTTATTTAAAATATGGTCTTTAGACTGTTTTTTATTTAAACTTTAGTTTGTTCTATATATTTAGATCTTTTTTGCCCGTCTAAAGGATGTACTTTTTTGCAAACTTAGCTTTGGAAAAAATTTTGACAGCTCATCAAGATGATGTATTATTATTTAAATAGATATGTGATATGACCTAGGTATCAAACCTTAATCCTTTCCTCGGATCGAGGACATATCTGTTGAAATCGAGTATTCATCTCTCTTTCCAGCTTTGCTCTTTTACCTAGTAGCTTTGATTGTTATCCTCTCTGTCCACCATATAAATCTTCCTGCTGAGCCAGAGATGGCAATGGTAATTCTTTTAAAACTGTTTGGTTTCCTCGGATCACGTATTCTCCAGAGCTTGTCATAACAGCTTCTGGTGATAATTTGAAGGAACTTCCTGCATTGCGTGTAACCAATCCTTCACAAGATCACATTGTAAGGTGGATGGTGGATGAGGACCACAAAAGCCACGTTAGTTTTGATTGGGTCAGCTTCAACAGTTAAAGTTACCCCATCCATTGGATAGGTTTTGGATCCATTAAATCCAACCATGGAAGAGTTGTTTACTCTTAGAGGTTTTTCCTTTGTGAGTTTCATCTTCTCAACAACTTGTAAGTAGATAATGTCACATGTAGATCCTGGGTCGATTAGTATCTTCCTGCATTCTCATCAATCAATTGTCAATTATACAACCAGAGCATTAGAATATGGAAACGTTACTCTAGCCAAGTCCCTGACAGAAAACCTTATGTCGTCCGGAGATAGCAGGAAACCTTGAGAGCTTGGGTAGAGACATGTGACATTTATCTCGCAAAGTTTTCTCTTTATGTCAGTGAGGGTTGTGAGTAATTCCCAATTTAAGCTGCATAATGTATCATATTGACACACCTCTTGACTTCTTAGGTTGGTGTTGCAGTTTGACCATTAGAGATGAACTCTTTTAGATGACCTTCTTTGAACATGTCATTGATGAACCTGATCAAAAACCGCAGTCATTAGTATGGTGACCGTGAGCTCCATGGTACAACCAGTAGTTCTTTCTTTTGGACTCATTTCTCATTTTTCGAGTTATCACAAAGTAGGGTTGTTATTGATAAACTATATAATCGTTTCCGGAGATGCCTTTAGTTTGATGTAGCCTTTGACTTGGTTTGACTAATTCGCTTTTGACTCGTCTTTGAATTTAGCTTCTCTAAAGCTTTATTAGGTGATTTTGGAGAACGTGGTGTCTTATATCCATATGAAGGACCATTTGAGTATACTTTATGTTCTGAGGTCGCGGCTGTCAGAATGGTAAGATTGTCCTGCTCTTTTTCCTGGTCGACTTTCCATCTTCGTTGTATACTTTTTCTAAAGAATTCAACTCTAATCCAGTGAAATAGTCTCCGATCTTACCTTGTAGTAGAACGTTTTTGAAATAACACAGAGGAACCTCTCTTGATCTTCTCAACTGATGTTGACGCAACCTTAAACCTTCTCAAAAATTCCGTAAAACTCTCATCTTCTTGTTGATTTAATATGAAGACTCCTTATAGAACATCATCTTGTCTAATGTTACACGAGTAGTTTTGGACGAAAAACTCTTTACTGTCTTGAAATGATCTTACTGAGTTTTGTGGTAAATAGCAGAACCAAGTTAGTACATTATCTTCCAAACTGCTTGCAAAGAATCCTTCTAAAATCAGAGTGTTCTTGAAATACAATACCATTTTGTTGTCCATGATGGAATACATGTTCATTTGGATCTGTATCTCCTTTCAAGCTTCTGAAGTTAGATAAGTGGAATTTCTCGGTAGTTGGCATTCTATCACTTCTTTATATAGTGGGTCGTCCCTGAAGGTGTATAAGGGGTCTGCCCTGGGCTTGTCGATAGATAACTTGAAGATGTTTTCTTGCACTCTGGACATTCTTTCCATTCTTGAATCAACTGAATCTTGGATGTCACTTCGGGAACAACTTGGATTGGCTCAGAGTTATGTTCCCCTGGTGTAGACGAGAACTGGTTAGACGTCGATTTGTAATTTCTAAGTTGTTGTCTCAGCTACTCTTGATGGCTAATCAGTTGTATTGTGTTAGATGGATGAGATATGTTTTCTGCTGATAAAGGTTGAGTTTTTGTCATTGTTGGAGTTGTTGTTGTTGTTGGTTCTAGGGGAGTCATGTGATTGAATCTCTCGGTCAAGGTCGACATCGACTTCAAAAATTCCTCGAACGTGTCCTGAGGTATTCTATGACTGGAGTAGTCGATGTTGGGGGAGCTCGAGGTAGGATCCTTATCTCTTGTGGTGTGACAATTGTACATATCTATACAGTTACTGGCTGGCCGCCTAAAACAGTAGATGTTGTAGTCGGCGCGCCACTACTCAGAGTTGTTCGAGCTGGCAAATCTACTCGACCTGGAAGAGGATCGTGTATGAATGGAGTTATTACCTTGTGGGTAGTAGGTGTAACTTCTCGACTTGGCGATGTTACTCCAGGTCGAGGTTGTTAGAGCATTGCTCGGCTGGACCCACCAAGTGTTGGTATGCCAAGTTTGGTTGTCATATTTTAGTATTAAAACTCAATCAGAGTCGCTTGATTAAATGCACTAGAGTCAACTTCGTTTAGGTTAGACTAGAAAGTCTGGGAATGTTGAGACATACAAGTATTGCCTTGAAAAACGTGAAGACGTATCGACTACAATGAAGGTATCATCCTTCCACTTGAGGTTAGTGATACTGACTTGACTTGTTTACATTCCTATCGTTACTTTCAAGTCGTTTAAGATTGAAAACATAACATGAGAGGTTATATTTAATACTCTAGTACTAGACTTGGTCATTTTATTAGAATCAAAGTGTCAAGAAAGAATATCTAATTACGAAGTATAACGTTTATCTTTTGACTTCGTAAATGCGACATCAGCATTAATTTATGTAACTCGTTACTTGATTGTGTATTGGATATAAGTATGATTTCATCATAGAAAACTATATTTGATTATATATGTTTGAAGAAAATACATATAAGAAACTTGTTTCGTAATCAAAAAGAAATCAATAGGTGTTTTGGTCCGGTTTTCAATGAAGATCTATTTTTTGACCAATTTGAACCTAAGGTGGGAGTTTTAATAGAACCGATCTTAATTTATGTTGAGAGTTATGGTAGAACCCATCTCTACCTATTTTATAGTACATGGTATAACCAATCTTAAATTATGTTGAGAGTTACGGAAGAACCGATCCTTACCTATATTGAGATACATGGTAGAACCGATCGATCCTAGCTTTTGCTGGGAGTCTTGGTAGAATCGATCCTTACCTATATTGGGATACATGGTAGATCCGATCCTATCTTATGTTGGGAGTCATGGTAAAACCTATCCCTACCTATATTTGGAGACTTGGTAGAACTGATCTTAACCTATGTTAGGAGTGATTATTGATTTAATGGGGGTTTTAGTAATGAGGGTTCAAACTCTCGGATTTGTGAAGGATAATTTTTTAGACTTAATAAAAAAGATAAATAATTTTATATGCACAATATTAACAAAATATGGGAGAGAATTTTTACCGGGGATCAGGATTCCACCATTCACCAAAATTTATGTGATTCAATAACAATTCTTATCATGCAATTCTAGACAATATAACTCCAATCAAAGGAAATTGTGATTCTAATCATTGCCTAAATTAGATTTTGAAAACATCCACTGTTAATCGCGAGCATGAAGTATCAAAAGCAATTTACTAAGCATACTCCATCAAGAGAAAACACAATTGATTAATAAAAATCATTTACTCCATTTTTATTCGGTGCATTAATCATAAAAGAGTTGCATAAATAAATTTAAATAAATTTTACTACATAACTTTTGGAAGAATGGCTTCCTCCGTCACCCCTGGGATTGGGTTTAGCTACTCATGATGAAAAACCTCTCAAATTGATTCATTGATACTCAAAAGTTGTTTACAATCAAGAGAAAATGGAGAAAAACGGTTTACAACAGTGTTTGCGACACATATAGAGCGTTCAAAAAGAACGATACAACAGAGGTGCTGTTGTTCCGAAGTCGGGAAAGGAATTGAGTATTGTCGCAATTAAGCGACACTAATCAACGACTGTCCCTGAGGGTATTATGTTCTTCGTGTTCTTCCTTGCACCAGCAACAAGTTTTTCTCCTGCGTGAGTTTCTTTCGATTCTTCTCGGCTTTTAAACTCTCCCAAAGACTCTCCCACTCTTCTAAACTCTTTAGCCTTGTATTTATAGTGTTTTAGAACAAAAATATCTGACCATAACACCGTATAATCTCCCATTAATCCCGTCATTGCTCGCTGCCCATATTTAACAATAATTTCCATTTTTGGCTTCTACACACGTAAACTTTGATCCTGCACGCTCTATTTAACCTTCCCCACGCCTCCGAAGTCATCGAACTCCTCCAAAACACTCCATGCATGGCAAACACACAATAAAACTCGTGTTACAGGACACGTTGCTCTGTTTTGAGCTCGTGACTCAAACCAGGATTTCCATCCAATTCCGATCGAATCTAATGCCCACAATGTGTTCCCTATCCCATATCACAACTTCCCACCAAATTTCAGCGATTGAATCGCACTAAAACACCTTCATTTTCTCGATCACAAATCTGCCAGTTTTGAATATATTTTTCCCGCCAAAAAGCTGTTTTTGAATTTAAAGAGAAGATGGATGCCCCTTAACCAGATCTTGGGTGCGAATAGCAATTGGGTGGAAATAGTAATTTTTGTGGGTTCCTCCGGGACATTTCTGGGATGCTTCCGGTGCATTTCTGGGGTGCCTACGATACATTTCTCCGGGGTGTAAAACACTGCTTTTTGATCCCATTTCGCCGCAAGGGGTTATTTCTCTAAAAATTCCTACAAAGACATAAAAGAACACAATAAATACAAAATTGAGCACTAACAATACATACAATAGAGACATATTAGACACATAAATGCGTCTATCAAGGATTCATGGTAGAACTGGTCCCAACAGCAAAACCGAATTTCAACATTCACATATTACTTGCAGTTTTGTGTGAGTTTGGAATTAAGGTTTGCTAAATAGGAAAATTCTAGATATCGATATAATTTGAACATGTATATAATTCTTATCTTTAATTGTTCAAAGATATTCCTTGATACTCAAGATGATCCCAAGCCGAAATCTTAAGAATCTTTTAATTAAGATTATCGAATAATATGTTTTTGATTTTCCAGCAATCAAAACATATCTCTTGAAAATCTATATTAGTTAAGGGCTAAACTAATATTAGACATTTTGTAAAGAGAGATTTCGGAATTACAGGTTGGATAATAGTTGGAAATATGAAAACCGAAATTAGGTACATATTGCATATCTTGAGAATCTTTCGGTTTTTGAATTTCCTTGTTGTCCAAACAACCTTAGTCTATAAATAGTTGAGTTTCAAACTATCCTAAGAGCCGGGAAAACTTCATTCATGTTGTTTCTGGTGGAACCGTCTATCCGGAGATAAAAAGTACTCTAATTAGGCGAAATCTCTTATAACCGTTCATTTAAATACGTATGTGGGATCAAGAAGATCTACGAGTACCTTTGGTGTGAAACTAGGTAATTGCATTGGTATTTTAGTTTTCGATTATTGATTTGATTGACTAACGGTTGTTTAAACTTTGATTGCACCTATTTTTTTGTTTTTGAGAGTCTTATTTTCTGATAGAAGGTCACTCAAACTAGATCAAAGTATCAACAGGATCTTCAGAACTGTTTTTAGATCTAAAGACAACTTGTTATCATCCACTGTTAACACACCCCGTTCTGTGTGTGGTCGATCATAAGTGGAATCAAGTTTGTGTTGTGCAAGTACAATAAAAAACAATTGAAGATTTGAAGACAAAAGATTTTTCTTGTTGGTTTTTGTATCTCGTAATTTGTACACACGTTTTGATCGGCTGGGATTCAAATTAGATCTAATTTATCTTTGATAGATTTGATCACGTAGTTGTTTAGATCGGCAACTATCATTTGGCTGTATTCTTCAGTATCCGAATCTGATAGTTGCGAATTTAGATCTGATTTTCGGATATGGATTGATCTTATCCGACAAAAGAGTTTACTAGTTTAAACGGAAGATCCTTTGTAAAAAATCAACGAATCTTTTCTTAAAATATCACTGAAGTGGTTACCAAATAGCTTTGTTCCTTTAATGTTTGGAAGATGATCAAAATAAGTTGAGTGCTTAAGACTTTACATAGGTAAAGCAACTCAAAATAGTGATTTTTGTCTTGGAATTCACGTGAGTTTAGATTACTTGGTCTCAACTATACGAAGTTGGCTTTGTTATTTGTATAGAGGCTTAATACTGAGAGTAATCAAAACTGGATTAGGTCCCGGGATCTTTCTGCATTTTTCGGTTTCCTCGTTAACAAAATCTTGTTGTGTCATTTGCTTTACTTCCGCATTATAATTATCTTATTATAATAAAGTAAATAATACTTGTATGTTAATCCTAATCACTCGATATTGATCTTATAGGAAATTTGTTTTGGACTTTAACTATTATCAAGTGAATATCTTGAAGTTGTATTGTCTCGACTTTGTTTATAGACGATCACTTGAGATATCAGACCTATAGGTTGGAATGAAAATATTGTGGTGTACTTGGGTACCTCGTCATTTCAGAGGTGGTAAGACTCATCTTGTCGGTTGCAATGTCATTTTCTTGTACTACACAAGATGAAAAACAACACGTGAGTAGTATGATCATGTGATTTATTATATCTTTCAATCTCAAATCGTCATTTTCGCCCAAAATAGAAAAACTCTTTAAAAGAAGTATTTTCTCAACTTGGGATTATGCATTTACCATGCTTTTAGTTTTTGATTCGTCTTATCTGGATATTTTCTTATGAGTGTAGCTCGAAAATAGACAAAAGATGTTAGATCGATAAGATAATCTATATTTTCAGCATCATAATGATAATAATTCCATTTTTGCGGCCAGATTCTTAAACTTCTAGAAATATTGTTTTAGGGACATAAATCGGTTAAAAATTATGGAACATAACTGCTTTATGGTTTAAAATTTTAAAGATGGATAATCGATCCAATGTTTTATCAATTAGCTCTAAATTTGCTTCATATCATTCAATCAGTAAAAGATACGATCAACAGAGCGTTAAACATCGAATTTCTATGATGAAATTATTAGCATTTGAGATAAGATATAATTAAGCATTCAAGATAGCAAGATCTAAATAATGATGATATTAGCAAGAAAGATGACTGACGGTAGTAAATAACACTTTTAAACTTGATAATGGGTGTTTTTGAGAAACATATGCCGAGATCTCGATATGTAGAGGAGACGAAAGGGTAAATAAAAATTAGACGAAAAGAATAAGAGGACTGAGAGCCAAAGCTCAGATGCCACTTAATGCAGAACGAAAGCGTGAATAAAAAAAGTAGGGTCGAAAAGAATGATAACTGAGATTAACTGATGTTTTGATTGAATACTTATAACAGTCTATAAAATTACATAGACTTGTCACCTATTTATAGAGAGAATAATAAACTCATATTCCTAAAATAACTCTAAGACGCTAACTTGGAAAATAAGAAATCCCTAGAATAAACAATTTTCTTGAAAACATACTCTAAGAATAAAAAATACTTCAATTAATAATAAAAATAGAAACCTCAATAATCGATGTCCTACATCAAAGATATTCCTTGATACTCAATGTGAGATCCTAAATCGAAATATTTGAGAATCTTTTAATTAGGGTTTTCGAATTTATATGTGAGAACGCGGGGGTACTA
The DNA here is from genome assembly GCF_003573695.1 of Papaver somniferum. Lineage (NCBI taxonomy): Eukaryota > Viridiplantae > Streptophyta > Magnoliopsida > Ranunculales > Papaveraceae > Papaver > Papaver somniferum. The sequence continues at coordinate 131,021,945 of NC_039363.1, read as the reverse complement.
AAATACACCACCACTTTTTTCTTATGAAATTTGTATGGACAAACTCAATATAATTTCGAGAGTAAAACTCAATCAAAGAATTTTATTAGGAGTTGTATGTCTATCTCTTGTGCTTAGAATGTTTACAGAACCAATTCTGTCAACCTAATCACAAATAGGTAGCTTGGACGGTACCAAAGATCAGTATCCAAGAATCAATCAAGCCGTATCCAACAAACTAGGTCGGACGTCTCTACTATGATTGATTAATGCACAACCTGTGATATTTCAATTATAAAGATAAGCAATATAATGCAGAAAAAGAAATAACACAGACACCAGAAGTTTTGTTAACGGGAAAACCGCAAATGCAGAAAAACCTCGGAGCCTAGTCCAGATTGAACACATGTATTAAGCCGCTACAGACACTAACCTACTACCAATTAACTTCGGACTGGAATGCAGTTGAGCCTTAAAAGGTATCCCATGATTAAGGTACAGTCGCGCTCCTTACTCCTCTTGAATCCCATCAGGACTCCGCGTAATTGATTCCCTTAGATGACGTTACACCAACTAAGAGTTGCTTCAACTCAATTGAAGACTTTAAACTAAATCTGCCTCCCACGGATTAAGCCTATATAATTGATTTCCTGATTATGATCAAAACATATGATCAAGGTGATGGAAATCGATAACAATTTGACAGAAGTCTAGATATCCTCAAAATCCGGACTTATGCAACCCGAAGTGCATCCTAGATTATTATTCACCTCACAAGTATAAAACTTGTGGAATCAACAAAGTCTGATACAAAGAGAACTTTGATGATCACTATCTATCTTGATCGTTAGAGAAAACTCTACAAAAAATCAAGATCAAGATTCTTGAGTTATCAAGGAAAGATAACTAGACCTGGCTTCACGAATCCCAATGAATTCTTTATAGTCGCAAAACCCTAAAAGGGTTTCTCGAGAGGACGACTCTAGATACAACCGGGAACACCAAAAAGTAGTGTGAGGATTCAAAAATCCCAGTTGCTTGGAGTTCTCCTTTTATAGACATTCAAAGCATAAGTTGCTTTAGGTTTAAGCTAAGATAGCTTTGGAACCAAGCAAACAATATTCAATGTTAGATGAAACTTTGAATATGATTTACATAAACGATATATACACTCTGGTTAGGTGAGACAGTAACCGAGCCGTGTAGAAAGACTATGTTCAACATGGTTAGCCGAAACTAGCCTGTTTGAGCTTAAAAACTTAATCTTCATTTTCATGAACACATAAGACATTAACTCTGAGTCACAAACATGTGATCCATTAAGTTTAGTGTTTATAGAGAATTAATCAAATGTTAATTATCTCGAAGAAATCATTTGAACACACTTGAAAGTATAATCGACATGATTAGAAGATGTACGAATACAAATACATAGTAGTTCATGAGTCGGTTTAGTCACAGTTCGCAAACTGGTTTGGAAACTTTATACCAAAAACGAGTTCCCTATTTCACAACACTTTTTAGGTTTGCGTACCAGTTTCCAAACTTTCAACCAAACCTAAGTTCCGTAGTTCACATAACTTTTAAGGTTTGCGTACCGGTTTGAAAACTCAAAGATTGTTTCCGATTCCGGAGTTTACAGAACTGAATCGGTTTATGTACCGGTTTGGAAACGCTACTGAGTTTCAGAACACATAACTTTTTAGCTTGCGTACCGGTTTGGATACTCCCCCCCGGTTCGCAACTGCAGTTCAAGAATGGTTTGCATACGAGTATGCACACCTATCCAGTTCACGAGTCACACAAAATTTTAAGTTTACCACTAATCTGTAAGTCGATATGTATATAGCTACTCCGCCACTTGTATGAATACATGTAATATGATTTCAGACTTATAACAGTTTTCCCAGTAAAACTGATACCACTGTCTTGTATATGAATCAATACTAGTCTATATTTCTTTAAATGAATTCAAAATATTTCTGAATAACATCAATGACACATATCACTGCTCCATGTTATTTCCGAATGATAAACTTGAATCACAATTTTGATTCTGAATAATAAATTATCATAAACTGAAATCATCATGTATGAACAAATGTTCATTAAGCTTAGTCATTATATTTCGAGAGATTATCAAGCTAAACTTGACTCTAAATTCTTGTGTATGCATACTAGTCTAATTAGTTATGCGACATCGTCTCAAATGATAGAAAGTGAATATAACTTGATATATAGGTGGTTCATTCTTCACTTACCTTTTGTTGATGAAGTTCTCCAAAATCTTCGGTTGATCTTCTCCTTCAAACGGTAGAACGCAATGATGATTGTTGTAATCCTATGTTTCTCAACCAGATTTTTATCCTAGTCCGAGACTTAACTAATTATAGACTAGAAATCAAGATATAGTTTTGACAACTAAATTTGACGACAAGCTTGAGATAAGAACACTTGTGAGTTCGACTGAGCAATGCTCTAACAATATGTTTTATTTCTTAGTAAGTAAAACATATCTTTGGAAGATATATTAGTAAAGTATACTTGCATGTTATCTAATATTGATTTGTTATCCATGAGGGATTTTGGTTTGTTAGTTGGATATCAGCTGAAAATAGACAATACCGAAAATTGTTATTGCATATCTTTTGATATTTCGGTTATGAAAATTCTTTGTTGTTCTAACACTCGTACTTCAGGTAGTCAGAGTGGTATCCAGCTAATAACATTACCTGTGATACTATTTCGGAGAGGAAAGTAACATAATTAGGCGAAATCTCTTACTTCTGCTAGTTTAAAGTCTTATGTGGGATCAAGAAGCTCTAGGTGGGAAACTAGAATCCTATTGTTACTTTAGTTTTCGATTATTACTTTGATTGACTAACGGTGGTTGACCTTGATTAAATCTAGTTTAATTATTCTTGAGATCCTTCTCTTCTGACATTAGGTTACTCAAACTAGATCAATGATCTACAAAATTCAAATCTGTCTTTAGATCTCATGATAGGCTTGTGATCATCCATTGTTAACAAACTTCATTTTGTGCGTGATCGATCACTTGTACGGGTATATTGAAGACTGGAGATATGAAGACAAGAAGATTTATTATTGGTTTCTAATCTTTGTGATTTAATTCATGCACACACTTGATTGGCTGGGATCCGACATAACTTTGTTTATATTTGATAGACATCTTATAGCTTGTCGCATAGATCGACAATCTATTATTTGGTGCTTTTCTTCAGGATCTGAATCTGATAGGTTGTGTTAGAGCACTGCTCGGTCAAACTCGCAAGCATTTCTATGTCAAGATTGTTGTCAAGTTTAGTTTCCAAAACTATAAGTCTTGATTTCTAGTCTACTATAGCTAAGTCTCGGATTAGGATAGAAAGTGTAGTTGAATTAGACTTCACGACGTTCATCGATTGAAAACGAAGAACTACTAAGGGGAGCTTATGGAACTTCATCAACAAAAGGTATGTGGGGAGACTTGAACTCATCTATCACTCAAAAGTCTATCTACTCTCTCTCTTATTTGAGATAAAAGTCGTATAGTTATATAAACTTCAATTATACACATTTGATATTTCGAGATGAGTTTAACTCGCTTACATATTTCTCGAAATATGTGGTAAGCTTTCGATTTAACCAAATTCATCTTTTATTCTTGACGAAAGTCAAAATATGATCATGTGAAAATCGCCTTGTAACATCTTACATGATTTGTGTGAGGCGGTCATTTGATGTAGACTGGGAATGTTTCATATTGATCATTCAATCACTTGAAAATTGCTTTGAAGCTAACAGTTTGTGTGAGACAGCTATTGTCGTCTTCTAAGAATGTTTCAATGATTGAAATGGGAGTTTAGAACACTTAACCATAATTGGACTTTAAGCACAGTATGCGTACTTGCATATATGTTGATCCAAGACCGGAATGCAGTATGCATACCCGTATGCATACTGGCGAGATCAGGTAAAGTCCGGGAGCTAAAGTATGTGTAGCTGTACGCATATTGGCGAAGTTAGTTGAAGTCCGAGTACTATAGTATGCGAACCAGTACGCGTACTGGATTCAACTGAAACTTGGAAGTATCAATAGTATGCGTACCCGCTTGCATACTGGCGAACATAGTCCAAGTCCGGCTACTTAAGTATGCGTAGCCGTTTTCATACTTAAGTGGGTTATGTTCTAAAATCGGTTTGTTCATGAACTAATACATTTATATAATAAGGAATGCAATCCTTTGCAAACCGTGGCTATAATGTTCATGAATTGATTTGAGCGAATCAAAATCAATTTTGCTTCAATTGTGTGTTGTATACTTCTATGAGAATATAAACAATTGAACAACTCTAGAACTAGTTTAATTTGAGTCATTTGAACTAGTTATGGTTAAGATGTATAAGGTTGATATGAAAGTGTTCATATGGATAACTTTGGTTAACTATTGTTGAGCCAACAAAGGTTCGCACGTTTAGGTACGGTTATTCATATCTAAATGAAGTCACTTTTCATTTGTGTGTAACAAGCAAAGTTCGATCTAACGGTTGAAAGATATTAGCTTGAGTCTAATCAGGTTTTCATCTAACGGTGAATATTGAATGCTTTGTTAACAAGGTAACATCGATTGCAAACCCTGATTTGAAGACTATATAAAGGAGAAGTCTAGCAACTGGGAAACCTAATCTCCACACCTCTTGTGTGATACTAGTTGCGACTAGAGTCGATTCTCCTTTAACCTTAGGTTTTTCTAAAACCCAGTAGGTTAATGACACGAAGACTTCATTGGGATTATGAAGCCAGACCCAACTATTTTCTTTGTAGTTTCGTGTTTTTATCTTGCTTTTTTGTATCGTGATTGAGTACTATCTTCTCTAAAATTTGCTCGAGATTTAATCTCTGAAAGGCAAGATAAAAAGTAATCACAAATATCTTGGTCTCATCGTTTGTGATTCCACAATATCTTGTTTCATTACCATACGACTAAGATTATTGTAAGGTGATTGATATTTCTAGACTTTTCTTCAGGAATATAAGTCCGGTATATCAATTGGTTCCTGTTCACCTTGATTTATCAAAAGACGGAACAAAACTCATAGGTATATCTGTGGGAGACAGATTTATCTATTCAATAGACTTTTTTGTGTGAGACAGATTGGTTTATCAAGTCTTCGACTTTGGGTCGTAGCGCCTCTTAGTTGTGGGTGAGATTAGCTAGGGGAATCAAGTGCATAGAATCCGGCGTGGTTCTAGAGGCGTAAGGAACACGACTGTACCTTGATCAGTGTGAGATTGGTTAGGGCTCAACTATATTCCAGTCCGAAGTTAACTTGGAGTAGGCTAGTGTTTGTAGCGGCTTAATACAGTGTGGTGTTCAAATCTGGACTAGGTCCCGGGTTTTTTTTTGCATTTGCGGTTTCCACGTTAACAAAACTTCTGGTATCTGTGTTATTTCTTTTTTTCGTTATATTTATTTATATAATTGAAATATCACAGGTTGTGCGTAAGTTCAATCAATTGTGAATCCAACCTTTGGTTGTTGATTAAATTGATTCACACTTAGATATTGGTTTTTGATACCGTCCAAGTTGTTTCTTATAATAATCAGGATCACGGATTCCTATCTGTTTGATTTGCTGATTACATTAAGAAACCGAGATATAACTCTTTGATATACTTTTCTTAAGATTGAGTCTGATTGTCTAGTTGATTCTCTTGAAAGTATATAGGAGATAGTCCATACAGATTGCTAAGAGAAATATTGGGTGTGGTTGTTAGACCCCCGCTTTTTCAGGTTGTGAACCTATAATTGATTATCTTGATAATCAAGATCTTGGTTGATCTAAACCAAACAAAGAAGCTTTTATTATTTAAATAGAAGAGCCTTTGTTTAACTCAACACATCTCTGATTATTCTTGAAATTGATAAAGCATCTACCGAATACGGATTAATCCTTTACAGTTTCGGAATACGGTCCAAAAGAGTTGAGTGAAAGAAGTCTTCACAACAAGTGAAGTAACTTAAGATAACAGATTATATCTTAGGATTTATGTGCATTGTCTATATTGGTTGAAGGAGTAGGAATACTGAAGGAATTAGGTAACTTGGAGTTAGTTTACTTGGTCTCAACTATATAAAGTTGGTAGTTTTCTTTGTATAACGGCTTAATTATAAGAGTATTCAAAATTGGACTAGGTCCCAAGGTTTTTATGAGTTTGCGACTTCCTCGTTAACAAAATCTTGTGTTGTGATTTTACGTTACTTACCGCATTATAATTATTTCTTTAGTTATAATAAAGTAATTTCACTTGTACGTCAACCAAACACTTGGGTTTGATTCCTATATATAATTATATTCGGTTTTGTTAACGAGGAAAACTGCACCTGCAAAAAAAAAACCGAGACCTCGTCCATATTTAAACATCAAACTGTATTAAGCCATTACATACACTAGTGCACTATCATACTTCGGACTGGAATCTAGTTGAGATAGAATTCACCCTCCAAACAATTCAGCTGCAGTCGTGCTCATTATGTCTCTTAAATGTCGCAAGGCTCTACGCAATTGATTCCCTTAGCTGATGTCCTTTACAACCTAAGAGTTTCTTCAGCCTAAGTGAGGACTTTTTGATTTTTTTTTCACAAAATACCGATTTGATTTCTCTTTAGATCCAAATCAAGGTTTTGGAAATCTTATGTTTGTTTTGAACAATTACTAGGTAAAAAGTAAAAAGCAAAACAAAAAATTGTAGAGTTAGGGATTACACTCTTCAAAACTTGTAGAGATACCTAATCTTGTTGTACAACAAGAACACATCTAGAGATATCTTGTAAAACTTCTTAAGGAATTTAGGCGACGCCTTTATGAAGTTTTCTTTCTAATCCAGATTTCGACCAACTTGTGTCGATATACGATCTTAGATAGAAATCTATCAAATCTAAAATTTATGATCCACAATCCTCGAATGACCTTATATCAGAAGAGAAAGACCTTAGAATAAACAAGGATTACTAAATTAACCTAGATACAAGTTTCGTAATTATCTAAGAAGATCATTAGCAACTTTTGCTTTGCGATCCCAAGCAAAATCTTATTGTCTCACTCTTGTTCTTGAAGAACTGAAGTAGTGGAAAACAACCTTATGAAGCATACACGCAAATTTTCCAAGGGATGGTTTGTGTAGCTTAAATGAACCATTTATTTATAGTGAATGGTTGCTTGAATCCTAAGCAAATTCGTGAACTATTTTCCTTTTACAAGATTCTCCTTATTTTGAGAGTCTTTCCTAAGTTACAACTCTAGCATAAATAGTTAAATAAATAATTACCTAGCATAAATTTTATATTTAGTAAATAAGTTACAATTCAACTTAGGTAGGGGTTCAAAACATCACACACACTTTACTATATGACAACCAATTGTGTGTGGAGTTCAAGGCATATAGTCACATTTTTACGGTTTAGTCTGTGAACCGTAACAAACAATTCGTGGATTGTTTCTTACTCACGAACTGCAACACATAATGAGTGTTGCTTTAATAAATCACTCAAAACTTCTTCATTCTAACTCGGAATTGAGTGATTCTTGGCTCGTTGGATTCATATGCTCATCCAGTATAACATGAGGACCTTTCCATGGATAAAGGTCATTTTCACTAAATTCTTGGGCTCAACCATCCTCGAGTCTATACATATATGTATATTTACCATCATAGGAATCGTTTCATAGCGTGAGGACTTGTTTTGATGGATTAGAAAGGTAGAATTAAAAAATAATTCCAAATGAAATTAGTATCCACATACCTTTGTTGATGAAGCCCTCATTGTTGTCTTTGTTGTCATTCAGTTTTCAATTTTCAAGGGCATTAGGTAATTTCTGATACTCAACTACCATGCTCTAATCCTATTCTAAGACTTGACTTAGTATACTATAAATCAAGACATAGTTTTGTACATCTAACATTGATAACATGCTTGAGATAGCAAACCTTGCGTGTTCGCGTGAACAGGGCTCTAACACCTCTCCCTGTTGTTGTCTTTTCTTTTCTTTTTTATGAATTTTTATTTTGAAAAAAAAAAGTTAGTAGCTTTGGTCTTGTTGGAAGTTGCAACCATTAAATTCCAAAATAGCATGATAATAATAATAATAATAATAATAATAGAAGACGAAAAATAGGGGGAGCATGGTTTCGTTAGATCAACCCTTTTTCTTTCTTATTCTCCTTCTTGAATCAAATCACTTGAGTTCCCATCTCTTCAAGCCTTTTTGTGACGTTTTTTTTAACAATATGTCATTGCAGTTACCTAGTGGTTATTTAGTTGGTGGGTTTTCTTTAGCAAAAACATGTGAAGAACAACGCTTGCATCAACACAGAGCCCTGATTATTTTCCTGAATCAGTTGGATAATCTATATTGAGAAGTTTAGTTCACTTGGTATCGAATTAAATTTTAAACACAGAAACTAGTTTATAACTAAGTTTTGATTGTATGCTACCCATCCTTGTTCATCGTTATTAATAGAGGACACGTATGCAACCTAAAATATTTATCCTGATAGTTATGTCCTAGTTGCGGTTAGAGTCACCCTTTAAATACCTAGGTTTCCTCGATAGATTAACATAATTATGTTAACACTTTTGAAGTCTTCATTAAGGGATTCGTGAAGCCCGGTTATATTATATTTTACCTGATGGTTATTGATATAATAAGATCCGACTCTTCTGTTATACGACCATTCAAGAACTATCGATTTGGAAATAAGATTGATAGAAATTATAAAGTACGCTTCGTCTCAAACTTTGTAATCCATAAGATTCATATTTGTTCTTAGATTGGTTTTGTGTAGTAGAATTTATTAGGCATCTCCATAACCTTTTCAAGAGATAAGTTATCATAATTATCGATGTTTACTTGATATATTATTTATTCTTGAAGATCTCTCATAAGCAAACACATTTCGATTACCTTGATTGAATATATTTCTGAAGGAAATCAATAAGCTATCTGTTAAAGGTAAAATAATCATAAAAGCCTTTAATGAGGTTGAAGCAACTCCTAAGACTATTAGGGACGTCAACTAGGGAAATCAAGTGCGTAGGATTGTTAGATCCAAAAGACATAAGGAGCATGACCGAAGCTAAATTGCTCGGAGGGTTGATTCAGTTTCAACTACATGCCAGTCCTAAACATGATTGTAAGCTAGTGTTTATAGAAGTTTAACATAATGCAATGTTCAAGTTGAACTAGGTCCTAGGTTTTTCTACAAGATTGAAATTTTCCCGTTAACAAAATTTATAATGTCTTATGTTATTTGTTTCCACATTATTTCATTTTCTATATAAATGTAATATCACAAGTAGTATAAAAATCAACTTAAATAGTTTTTAACTTGATGTGTACAAAACCTACAAGACTTGTTCTTGTGAATTCCTATCTTGAAAAATAAATTACAAGACTTGTTCTTGTTAAAATTCATTTTGTACAATTTGAGTACACACTAGGTTGACATTGATATACAATTAAGTATAAATATCTTTTACTATTGATTTATACTTATTGATTGTACTAGAAATTGTCCATATAGGTTAATGAATAAAAAAGTTGGCGGTGTACTAGGTAGCCTCTCCTTTTAAACTACCAACCGAACCTTCATTAACTTTAAAGTAATATCCTTCATTTTATTAGTATATATATACAAACTCTTTTAATGTTCTTTATCAAAATAATGATCAGTGATAAGTGGGTTAGTACGAGCATGAAAAATCTCATCACCTATATAACTCCCAGACAGAACTAGTGAAATATTATTCCTACATTATCCTTACCTACGTTGGATGTATGAATGATTGTATTCTGAAAGGATTAGTTTCCCTTTTATTGTAAATAAAAAAAATAACTCTCCCAAGAAAACCTTTTCAGGTTCTAAATATCCAAATTATATTTGGAAAAACATCATTTATATTTTGGATCTCTTAGTTTTTATCGAAGGGTAAGAACCCATTTAAATGAATAAAAGTTGAAAGACAACAATTAAGTCACTCGTCTATTTCTATCGTCCCATAAAATGATAGAACCCCATACAAAAATATAGCCGCAACTGTTTTTTTCCATGAGACTTCATAACAAATAACAACCATCTTCACAAAATAAAATTATAACTCTAAAAACAAATAGTTTCACAACCCTTCAATGCACAAACTTGATGGTCATCTAACATAAGAACTTAATAGAAATATCATAAGAATCGTGATCCTCTTAAAAACTTATAACCTTCAGTCTTTTCGTTCTTACTTTCCCATCACCCTTATCGGTTTTGATTCCAGCTCCACATAATATTAGGGGAGGCAAACACACGTGTTTGCACATTAGTATTGATGTTCATACTCACCACCGTTGTTGTTATCTGCGGTCACATTTGCACCATTGTCTTTCTTGTATGGTACAACATCTGAACCACTTCCATTTTTGTTTATGAGTAAATTTACACCACCTTTGTTTTTGTATGCGAGCACGTTAACACCACCTTTATTTCCATTTGCAAGTACATTTACTCCACCTTTGTTTTTGTCGGCGAGCACATTTACTCCACCTTGGTTCTTGTTTGCGAGAATATTTACTCCATCTTGGTTCTTGTTTGATAGAACATTTACTCCCCCTTGGTTCTTGTTGGAGAGCACATTCACTCCGCCTTTGTTGTTGTCAGAAAGGACATTTACCCCACCTTGGTTCTTGTCAGAAAGTACATTCACTTCGTTTTGGTTTTTGTTTGAAATCACATTCACACCATTTTTGTTGTCGTCAGCGAGCACATTAACACCGCCTTTATTTTTGTCTGTGAGCACATTCACGCGACCTTGGTTCTTATCGGAGAGCTCATTCACTCCTCCTTTGTTGTTGTCAGAAAGCACATATACTCCACCTTGGTTCTTGTCAGAAAGTACATTCACTCCGTTTTGGTTTTTGTCTGAAAGCACATTTACACCATTGTTGTTGTTGTCTGCGAGCACATTAACACCTCCTTTGTTTTGGTCGGCGAGCACATTTACTCCACCTTGGTTCTTATCTGAGAGCACATTCACTCCGCCTTGGTTCTTGTCAGAAAGTACATTCACTCCGTTTTGGTTTTTGTCTGAAAGAAAATTTACACCATTGTTGTTGTTGTCAGCGAGCACATTAACACCGCCTTTGTTTTGGTCTGCGAACACATTCACTCCACCTTGGTTCTTATCTGAGAGAACATTCACTCCTCCTTTGTTGTTGTCAGAAAGCACATTTACTCCACCTTGGTTCTTGTCAGAAAGTACATTCACTCCGTTTTGGTTTTTGTCTGAAAGAACATTTATACCATTGTAATTGTTGTCAGCGAGCACATCGACACCTCATTTGTTTTGGTCGGCGAGCACATTTACTCCACCTTGGTTGTTGTCAGAAAGCACATTCATTCCACCTTGGTTCTTGTCAGAAAGTACATTTACTCCGCCTTGGTTCTTGTTTGAAAGAACATTTACACCATTGTTGTTATTGTCAGAGATAACATTAACCCCTCCTTTGTTTTGGTCGGCGAGCACATTTACTCCTCCCTGGTTCTTATCTGAGAGCACATTCACCCCGCCTTGGTTGTTATCAGAAAGTACATTAACTCCACCCTGGTTCTTGTCAGAGAGTACATTGACTCCATTTTGGTTGTTGTCTGAAAGCACATTCACACCATTTTTGTTGTTATCGGAGAGCACATTTACTCCGCCTTGGTTCTTATCCGAGAGCACATTTACTCCACCTTGGTTGTTGTCATAAAGCACATTTACTCCGCCTTGGTTATTGTCTGAAAGCACATTTACACCATTTTTGTTGTTGCCGGCGATCACATTTACTCCACCTTGGTTTTTGTTTGAGAGCACATCTATACCTCCTAATCGCCTCTGTATGAGTGTTTAAATGCTCTTGTCAGAAGCACAAAATGCCGATAAAAAATAAAATAAGAATATATGCGAATTTTTTTATGGAAATTGATGACAAGGGCAGGATAAACTTGAGGGAGAAAAAAGTAACTATTCTATACTGAGAGCAAGTTTTATGATGGAAAAATTCCATCTTCCATGTTTCATGCCAACAAACCACTTAAAGCATGATCATGGAAATGCAAGCCTAGTAGTAAAAACTTTTAAAGCGACAAGAGAAACAACGTTAAGATATTATTTGCATTGACACTCCTAAAACTTAGTGTTGAGCATTAATCCTAATGACGCTCAACGTGAATTGGAATCACACTCACCTAAATTTATTTAAGTGATTCTTTATTTTAACCTTATTATTTCTTTGAAAAGACGTCTTTTATCGTAGAATGTTGTACATCTATTTTTATATTCCCAGTTTCAGATTTCTTTCTCTCTTTTTCTTTTGAAATAGTGATAATGATAATGATAATGATAGTAACAGCACTAACAATAATAGATAAAATGTAAATATAAAATTATTATATCATAATAATAATAAAGTACCTGAAAAATAATATTATATTTATTTAAAAATACTGGAATTAAAAAACCTATTTTATTCTAATTAGATTGTATTTCGAAATAATAATTAAAATATGTCTATATTCGACATTGGTTCCATCAACAACATCTCAGCATAATGATTTACCAAACAAAATTTACATTTTGTTAGTCTCGCAACATATAATATGTTGTAGTTTACTAAATGTCCAACTGCTTTATTTTCACAACACAACACAACTGAAAAATACATGTCTAAAACTCTCGATAATTATATAAAATTCACCTTTAGGGATGGTATTTAAATGCATTCCAACACGTACTAGCAGCTAGCCAATGGATTTTAACAAAATGACTAATACAGGGAGATAGAATACGTACCGCGTGGACAATGGATGAACACATCATCCCAATTAGACCAAGAAAAAGGATCGTAGTAAACATACTGCCGCTACGGTTTGCCATTTCTAATTCACCTGATCAACTCAACTTGAAATATGTTAATTCTCTCTCTCTCTACCAAAGTTTGTCGACCTCCTAAATAAGATTGACTTGCTTTTTAAAGAGAAAGAGAACTTAACTTGATAGATAGTGGAAACTTGATGAGATTTAAATGGGAAACAGAGCTCTATTTATAGCAATGCCTCCTAGATTCTCATTGGATAGTCTCTGATTAGTTCTGTTTCAAGAAAATAAATAATGTTTGGATTAATTGATTTTCTTTTAGATATGAAATCTTCAACTATTCTGTTTTTATTTCAAATTGGGCATCGTAAGATATTTTAACAATATTGTCAGATGACCAACAGCAGTGGTGCATTATAAGTTTTATCAGGAAAATAGACGTGAAAGTGAATGATTAACTCTGAACCCGTGTATATGGACGGATGTTCAGTACACATCCGTTGTAACAATAGTTGATTACTGGACGTTTTTGTTTTCAGAAACCCATAGATAGATTTAGTTAAACTGATAATCCTCTTGTAAGATCAAAGTTTCTAACTTACAAATGGAGCTTGAGAATATCCTAACAACATAGCCCATAAGTAAAATATTGATACTAATTGAAAAATAATGATAATGTTTTTCATTCGTAAATTATCGGTGTTGTTAGAGCATAACTCAGTTGAACTCACCAAGCGCTGGTATATCAAGTTTGGTTGTCATATTTTAGTATCAAAACTCATTTAGAGTCGCTTGACTATATAGTATAGTCAACTTCGTTTAGGTTAGACTAGAAAGTCTAGGAATGTTGATACATACAAGTATTACTCTGAAGACCTGAAGAACGTGGAGAACTAAAAAACTATGACAACGACATCATCCTTCCATTTGAGGTTAGTAATACTGACTTGAAATTGTTTCAATTCCTAACGTATCTTTCAAGTCGTGCATATTGAAAATATAACATGCGAAGTTGTATATATTGTATATGTTGTATATTATAATCTAGTGATGTTACATGATCATAATAGTATGATCATAGTATTAAGGAATTAGACTACGAAGTATAATGCTTATATTTTGAACTTCGTAGATATAACATCGACATAATCTTGTATATAGTTTTATGATTGTGTGTATGGGTTTATGGTGAAGATTTCATCCAAGGAAACAATGTTTTACATTTGTTTAAAGAAAGTATATTCATGAACTTGTTTCATGAATCGAAAGGGAAATCAATAAGTTTATTGGTCTTGTTATTCATTGCATATCTTTGGATGACCAATATGTGTGAGTTGGTAGAACCAATCTTAACTCAAGTTATGTATATTGGTATAAATGATTACAATACCTAGAGTTATGATTTGGTATGACCGGTCTTGGTAATTAGTGTAACCGATCCTAAGTAATCACCGTGAGATGGTATGATCGATCCTTGTAATTGGTGTGACTGATCCTAGTAATTGGTGCGACCGATCATAAGAATTGTGTGACCGATCCTTGCAATTGTTTTTACCGATCCTAGTGACTGGTGTGACCGATCAAAAGTAGATACCATGTTTAGGTAGAACTGATCCTAGTGATTGGTATAACCGATCCAAACCCATGTACGTGACTTGGTAGGGCCGATCACAACTAACCATTGTGACTTGGTATGACTGATCACATAGTAGTCTTGGAATACTGGTAGAACCAATTCTAAACTTGTTTGGAAGTGCGGTAGAACCAATTCCAAGAAGCAAATCCATGTAAATATGAAATAAGGATTTCCAGTGAAAAGATGTCAACATATTTTGAAAATGAGCAGTAACTCTTATTATTTATTGTTCAAAGATATTCCTTGGTACTCAAGGAAATCATGTGCCGAAATAAATTAAGAATCTTTTGATTAAAGTTTTTGGTTATATATACTTTAATTACCAGTAATTAATGCATAGCTCTAGAGAATAAAAATTAGTAATGTGCATTTACTAATTCGAGATTTTCTATTGAGAGATTTCAGAAATATTGGACTAACATTTATTGGAATTATGAAAACCGACTTTGGGCATTCATTACATATCTTGAGAATATTTCGGTTTTGGAAATTCCTTGGCGTCCAAACATCCTTGGTCTATAAATACTTAAGTTTGCATTTCTAGTAAATTATCCTAAGAGCCAGGCAAACTTCATTTCTTGTTTTTTCTGGTGGAATCGTCTATTCGGAGAGGAAAGTATCCTAATTAGGTGAAATCTCTTATAACCGCTCGTTTAAAGACTTCTATGGGATCAAGAAGCTCTACAAGTACCGTTGGTGGGAAATTGGATAATTTTAGTGTTATTAGTTTTCGATTTGATTTGATTGACTAACGGTTGTTGAAGCTTTGATTGCACATAGTTTGTTTATTCTTGAGAATCTTCTTTTCTGATATAAGATTCAGTCAGACTAGACCAAAGTATCTATGTGATCTTTAGAACTGTTTTTAGATAAAGATATGTTGTGATAATCCATTGTTAACAGACTCCGTTCTGTGAGTGATTGATCACAAGATATTCAAGTGGTGTTGTGCAGTTATTTGAAGGCAATAGAAAATTTGAAGACGAAGAAGAATTCTTATTAGTTTTTATATCTTGTGGATTTAGTGCACAAACCTTGATCAGATGGGATCCAACTAGAATCAATTTATATTTGATAGATCTGATTGATTAGTCACGTGAGATAGGCATTCTCTATATTTCTCTTTGAGATCTATATTGATTGAGTGCGAATCTAGACTTGACTATTTCGGTAGTTATTGGATAGATTGATCTAACCAGGAAAAGGAGTTAATTAGATTAAACATAAGAGCCTTTGTCAACGACATCTTATATTTATCAAGATTGATTGGAGTGGCTACCAAACATATTATTCTTTTGTTGTTTGGAATACGATCCAAAAGACTTGCTATTCATGTGCGTGACTCTAGAAGTCGAAGGCGCAGGATACTTAGGGAACTAAATAGCTAGGGGTAGTCTGCTTGGTCTCAACTATACGAAGTTGGTATTTGATTTTGTATAGCGACTTAATTCTGAGAGTATTCAAAATTGGATTAGGTATGGAGTTTTTCTGCATTTGCGGTTTCCTCGTTAACTAAATCTTGCTGTGTCTTTTACTTTGTTTTCCGCATTATAATCGTTATTATAATTAAGTAAAATACACAAGTATGTTAACTCTGTAATACTTGATATTGATCCTATATAGTTTCGGTTATCAAGTACACACTTTGTTGTCGTATCGCCTATATCTTGTATCCATGGTCAATCACACAAGTGATCTTGTTGTTGTATTGTCTCGATCTCGTATCCATAGACGAACACACGAAGTGTGAACCGAATTGTCGTATTGTATCGACTCTGTCCATAGACGATCATATTCGGTAGAGGACTTATAGGTTGAAATAAAAAGATTGTGGTGTATTTGGGTACCCACATATTTCAAACCGGCTGGCATAAAACAATTGTTGGTGATTGAGGTCTTGCTGGTGAACCCAATACCATTAGTGTTACCAAAATATTTTTGCCCAAAACACATAGCTAAGATTTTGTCTGAGATTCCCGAGAGCCTTTGTAAATCACACTTGAGGGTATCAATCTCATTATCTTTTACAGACATCATTCCAATGAAATTTCATTAAGTTTATCCAACTCTAGATTTTTCACTTGAAGAGATGATTCGAGTTTTTCCAAAGCTTTCTTCAAATGTAGGTTTTATCGGTGAATTTATTCACTTTTTTTCAGCAAATCGAAAATCTCCTTTTATGTCTCGGAATCATAGACGGAATCATAACCAAAAGATATTTCTGCACAAGGAGCTGAATTTTCTGTCTGATTTTTAGAAGTAAGCTCATCAGAGTTATCAAGTGAAACAATGAGAGTATTATTTCTTTGAAGAGAAATTCCGTCTTGAATAATTAAATCATCTTGGATCTCGGTTCGGGAGCGTCGCTTTTTATATTATATGTTCTTCCTTGGGACATTTTTGACTTGTTGTGTGATCATAGATATATTCTCTTCATCGTGATCAACACAACAATCATCAGCCCAAGACAATTTTTCCTTTGAAGAAGTTTTGCTTGCTTTGGTTTTATCTTCAAGTTCAAAAGCGTTATCCTAAGCCATTTTGTGCTCGTGATCAAATATTTTCAACTTCCCAACGAGACTATTTCTGGAAAGAGTTTCAAGGTTATTTCCTTCCATGATGGCATGTTTCTTAGATTTGTATCTTGCTAGTAAAGATCAGAGAATTTTCATCATGGTGTACTTTTGGGGAATAGTTTTACTTAATGCATAACATGCATTAACAATTCCAAACACCTTTTGATTAAACTCATCAAACGAATCTTCATCACACGTATGCATATTTTCACAGTCAGAATTTAGGTTTTGAAGCCTAGCTTCTTTCTCTAAGGTATCTCCTTCGAATACGGTTTCTAAGATATCCCAAGCATCTTCAAATGTAGTGCATGAAGGCACATGTTGCTGAAGATCTTGGCTTATGGATTGGATAATAACATTTAACCCGTCAGAATGATGCTTTGAAGCGCTTAGCTCGGTTTCGCTATATTCTCCTAAAGGCTTCGCAATAGTGGTTTCGTCTCTAACAACTGTTGGAGGAACGTATCATGTAACCACAAGTTTCCATGTCTGAAAGTCACGAGCTTGTAGAAAGGGACGCATATCTGAAAAGACGAGGGTACCCAAATACACCATAATATTTTATTTGTCAACCTATAAGTCATATATCGAATGTGATCGTCTATGGACAGAGTCGAGACAATACAACAAATTAGGTTCACACTTATTGTGATCGTCTATGGATACGAGATCGAGACAACACAACAACAAGATCACTTGTGTGATTAACTACGGATGCAAGATCGAGACGACACGACAAAAAAATGTGCACTTGGTGATAGGTTCTGTAATAGCCGAAACACTATAAGATCAATATCAAGTGTTACGGAATTAACGTACGTGTGTAATTTACTTAATTATAACAACAATTATAATGCGAAAAACAAAGTGTTAGAGCATAGATCGGTTGAACCCACCAAGTGTTGGTATGTCAAGTTTGGTTGTCATATTTTAGTGAACCAAAACTCCTTTAAAGAGTCGCTTGATTATGTACTAGAGTCAACTTCGTATAGGTTGGATTGAAAGTATTAGGATATGAGACATTACAAGTATTGCGAAGACTTGAAGAAGTGAAGAAGTAAGGAGATACAACAACAACATCATCCTTCCACTTGAGGTTAGTGATATTTGACTTGAACTGTTTCATTCCCTAACGTATGTTTCAAGTCGTGCATATTGAAAACATAACTGTGAAGCATAAACGATTACACTCTAGTTATACGTAGTATTAAGGAATACAATACGAAATATAATGCTCATCTTTTGAACTTCGTATATAAGACATCGACATAATCGTTTGAATGCTATTGTGATTATGTATGGGTATGAGGTGAATATTTTATCCTAGGAAACAATGTTTTACATTAGTTTAAAGGAAGTAAATTCATAAACTTGTTTCGTGAATCGAAAGGGAAATCGCTAGGCTTATTGGTATTGTTATTCATTGCATATCTTTTGAATTACCAATATGTGTGATTAGTATAACCGCTCATGACTTGTTTATGTTCTTGGTAAAACTATTCACAAGGCCTGACTTTTGTATTGGTATGACTTTTATTAGTGAAACCGATCTTAAGTAATCATCTGAGATGGTATGATCGATTTAGTGTTATTGGTATGACCAACTCTAGGCAAAGGGGAACCGATCCTATGAAGAGGTGCAACCGACCACAAGAGGGGAATCGATCCTTGTAAGAGGTGCAACACATTTTTAGTAGATGTGGGAACCGATCCTATGAACATGTGCAACAAGTTTTTAGTGAAAGGGGAACCGATCCTATGGACATGTGCATTAAATACAAGTAGTTACCATAAGAATGTGGGGAACTGATCCTAGTACCTAGTCAACCGAAATTTTGGAAAGCTAGTGTGACTACGCACAGTACTCACATGGAGGTGGAACCGAAACTTGTTTTGGTAGAACCGTGAAACCCATAGTTTGTGATTGAGTGTTCTTAATCTATCACATAGTTACTGAAAGTCAGATGAACCAATTCTAAACTCATTTGGAAGTGTGGCAAATCTGTTTCAAGATTGTAAGTATGAAAGAGGACTTGCAAAGTAAAGACGTCGACATACTTTGAACATGTGCAGTAACGCTTATCTTTTATTGTTCAAAGATATTCCTTAACAGCTAAAGGAAAATCCCGGATCGAAAAATAAGTTGAGAATCTTTTAATTAAGGTTTTTAATTTTATTTTTGGAAAATGAAAATTGGTATTGTGCATTTACTAATTGGAGATTTTCGACCAATGTTTGGACAAAGCATTTCCAGGAATTATGGAAACCGAATCTGGAATATATTGCATATTTTGAGAATATTTTCGGTTTTGGAAATTCCTTGGTGTCCAAACTTCCTTGGTCTATAAATATCAAAGTTTTCATTTCTAGCAAACTAATCCTCAGAGTCATCAAAACTACCTAGTTGTATTGTTACCGGTGGAGATGCCTATTCGGAGAGGAAAGTAACCTAATTAGGCGAAATCTCTTACGGCCGCTCAGTTTAAAGACTTCTTTGGGATTGAGAATCTCCATTAGTACCGTTGGTGGGAAAATAGATAATTGCGATTTATTATTAGTTTTCGATTGATTTGATTGACTAATGGTTGTTGAACTTTGATTGCACCTAGTTTGTTTATGCTTGAGAATCTTCTCTGCTGATATAAGACTCACTCAAACTAGATCGAAGTTTCGGCGGGGATCTTTAGAGTGTTTGTAGTTCTAAAGACGTCTTGTGATAATCCATTGTAAACAGACTCCGTTATGTGCGTGATTGATCACAAGATATTCAAGTTGATTGTGTGCAGGTGTTTATTGAAGATTTAAGAAGATTTGAAGACAAAGAAGACTTTGAAGATTTCATATTTGGGTTCATAATCTTTGGTGTGCACAATACTTGTTTCGGTTAAAGAGGATCCAACTATAATCAGTTTATCCTTGTGGTTGATTGGATTGATTAGTTGATTAGATCGGCATCAATACGTTTCTTTGTGATTCAAGGTATTGATTGCAAAATCTAGACGATTAATTCGGTAATTGTTAGTAGATATATCTAAAGGTCCTGACAAAGGAGTTTATTGAGATAAACGGAAGAGCTTTTTGTCGAACTCACATCACTTGGTTGAAAAGAGTTGATACCAAACAGATTTGTTGTTCCTTTACTGTTTGGAATACGAACCAAAGGAATTGTTCCAAGTACGTGACTTATTACAAGTTGGAGGTGTGGGAATACATACGGAACTAGGTGAACTATAGGTTTAGTTGCTTGGTCTCAACTATACGAAGTTGGTTTGATTTTGTATAGCGGCTTAATCCTGAGAGTACTCAAATTTGGAAAAGGTTCCGCGGTTTTACTGCATTTGC
This sequence comes from Papaver somniferum, assembly GCF_003573695.1. Taxonomy (NCBI): domain Eukaryota; kingdom Viridiplantae; phylum Streptophyta; class Magnoliopsida; order Ranunculales; family Papaveraceae; genus Papaver; species Papaver somniferum. The sequence continues at coordinate 131,001,507 of NC_039363.1, read as the reverse complement.
GGTTTCCTCGTTAACAACACCTTGTTGTGTCTTTTACTTTTCTATTTCCGCGATTGCAATTGTTTTTATTATAATTAGAAGTAAAATATACAAACGTTAATTCATATTTACTTGATATTAATCCTATTGTGTTTGGTTAAGTCGGAACCTTTTATCAAGTAAACATACTTCGTTGTGGTATTGTCTCGATCTCGTATCCATAGACGATCACACGAAGTGTGAACCGATTAGTTGTATTGTCTCGACTCAGTCCATAAACAATCACTTTTGGAGAAAGAACTTATAGGTGGAAAAGTTTTAGATTGAGGTATATTTGGGTAGCCTCGTCTTTTCAATTGGTATCAGAGCAGGCAAACACGAAAAGATCTAACAATTTGTGTTTAGTGCGATCCAACCTATAATAAATTGAATCTAATGGTCGCTTCACTTAACATAACGACAGGATTTGATTACTTCAAAAATTCGTGGTGGAAAACGCGAATGAAGTTTGTAATACTCTTGTTCCTAAATCTTTTAGGGATTAGAATTATGTCCATGTATGTCTTGGAAGACTTACATAATCAGTGGGATATCATAGAATTGTATATCATTGTCTTGGATACAAACATCTTTATTAGTAATGATCCAATACTCTATGAGACAGGTCGTATCTCGAAAATGCATAAGATTCCTCTCAAAAAATTTTACTATATGAACCATGACTATTGCGTTCTATAAAAATCTGGAATCTTAAATGTATTTTGGATAAATTACCAAAGTATATATATGTACATTTTCTAAGCAAAGACTGTCAATGTATTTTCCGTCTAGGAGGCAATTTTGTAACATATGTATTCCTACAAGGAATGAGTTTTCAGTTAATATCTCTATTAACAATGGATTGCTTCATACACCTCACAATTATTTTAATGAAGCAAGTGAACTTTTAAAATACTATAGGGTTTATGATTCTGATGGTATTTTTAACAAATATCATATTTTGTTCAAATTTATATCTGTATACTCTAGTAAATTCTTGAGTAAATTCAAGTGATATTATCAAATTCTGGTAATAAAAGAATAAACAGATTTTTGGACAAAAACATGGAATCAATCCGAAATAAAGATCCAGTCCATGAAAAACCGGTTTTCCAAAAGAAAGACCTAGAAAATCGGAATTGTTTCCCCACAAGCCTTGGTTTCCGATTTTGTTACTATTTCCTAAAACTAGTTATTTCCGGTCTTTGATTTCAAGTCTTCCTATAAAAGATAATCTATTGATAGGTGTTCAAACGTATTGGGGAAGATTGGTCAAAACTGTAACTAGGGTTTTTCATATTTTCGCAAGTATGAGAAAGAGGAAATCAAGAGAAGAAATCTCCGAAACTGACAAGTTTGTCTTGAATCCATTTATTCCTCCTGGTGATATTGACAAAATAAAGTATCCTCACTTGATCAAATGGAAGAATGATCTTACAAATTTTATAGATAACACATGTTTTGAAAGATATCAAGCTTTGAAGGGAGTAAGCTTCACTGAAGAAAAGAGATTCGATCCAGGTGTTTCACCAACCAGCTATGTGAAATTTGTTCAAGACCGAATCTGGGGAAATATGTTCGGATTTGAAAAATATTCACCTGATATAGTAAGAATTTCTATGGTAATATTCACAATATTAATCATGAAAAGCTCACTTTTAGCACCTTGGTTGGAAGTACTTTTCTTCATGTCAACAGAAAGATGATATCAACAATCATCAATTACAATGTGAAAGGGCATATGATTACAGGTTCTGAAATTGAGCACGATAACATTTCAAAACTTATCACTGGGAAAACTGTTGAATGGAAAAAGCGAAAGATGCTAACCAAATACGTACCCTTACATCTAAGGATTTTCGGCAAGCTTGATGTAGCAACTCTGTTTGCTTGTACAAGAGAATCTTCTCTATGGAATAGAGAATTTCCTGAATTGATATACTACCTTCTTGAAGGGAATAAACGAATTGATATTTGTGGAATAATTATCAATCAAATGATTAAAATAATTGAATCTCTAAATATCACAGGAATCCATAGAAATCTTGGATATCCCTGTCTCATCACCAAGTTGTGTGAAGGTGCAATAGGGAACAACTTTGGAGATGAGAAAGATATTAAAACTGTCTCTCAGGGAATTATCAATTGGATGAGTGGAACTCAAAAGGGATATAGTATCTCATATGATCAAACCTATAATAATGGAGATCTCATGTTCCACATTTTACTTACGTCTTGGGAGACAATTGGACTGTATTCAGAAACAGTTGGCATTTGCCTATAGAGATGATCCGGAAACCCTTGAATGAATCCTAATGATCAATAATGAGTTATTAAAAGGAGAACAAGAAGAAGATTCTGATGACCAAACAAATGAAGATTGATTTGTCACTAAGAAAAATAAAAATAGATAGTAGTTTTTGATTTCTTTCAATAAAGTCTATTATGAATAAAACTATCTTATTATGAATAAAATTATTTGATTTATAATTTTTCTTGTGATAGTTTATGTTTACATAGACTGTGCTTGAATGCTTTATCTTATTGCTACGTATGTGTATAGGATGTTTGATTTCGATTTTCTAACCTTGATATTCGATCTCATATGTTGTGATCTCTTAAGGTTTGGGTGACTTTTTCGTTTAGCAGGATTAAGTTCTAAACCATGTTGGTAGGATTTATCAAAAGATCATGAGGGGTTCTGATTGAAACAATATGTGAAAAAGTCACAATATGTTGAATCGTTTGGTATAGCATACAAGCATATGTGTTTCGTGGTTTCAACTTTTGCTTGCAATAGTTAAAACCGGTTTTCAACCTTTCTCTGGTAAAGGTTGGTTGTTGTTATTCTTTTGTTTTGCATAAGGATGAAAACATAATGATATTTCGATATCAATTCTCCCTGGACGTATATGCAAACATATTGGAGAAGAGGATGCGAAATTTGAGGTAACGACTTTGTTAGTTAATCATTTTCCTATTTAAGAAAAGCCTGAGTTTATTGCGTATATTTATTGCTTTTGCTTAACAAAATTTCGGTACAATTGATGTTTTATTCCATTATTTGTGTATGGATTTGTGTGTGATTCAATTGTATCCGGTTCAGAAAAAATATTGTTATCTTGCTTTATTGTTTGGTATCAATCGTTTAGGCTTACAAAATTTCGGTGCAATTGCGGTGCTTTAATGTCTATGTTGTTTCAATTGCTTCCAGTTGAGGTGAATAATTATGCAAGTTGATTTATTTGGTTTGTATGAATTGTTTATGGCTTAACGAAAGAAAAGGTTTACGGGATGAATTGTTTAGTCCAATTCAATACCGGATAAGAGAAACTAAGTTAATTCTGATCTTAGTTAGACTTATCAAAGTGGAGGTTTCGGTTATAAAGTCTAATCGAATGCCTTAACAAGGAATTTTAGTTAACTAACCTAGTACTTGTCTTGTTTAAAAGTTAAAAGTCTAAGTTATTTGGATAATTAGAACCTGATGAGAAAAATAAAGTTATCTTTATTTTGGTCTTATCGAACAAGCGATTGTATTTGTACAATCGGTTTAGCAAAGGAACTAAAGTGCTTAGTCGATTTTTGGTTTGCTAAACTATTAGGGAAAATTGCTTCAGGAAATTGTTTCCTTGGTAACATATAAAAAAAAAATTACTTTGTAGTTTCGGTTTTGATATTGGTTATCAAAAATGGTGTGTGGAACCCTCGTGCTTAACTCTTATAGGTTTGCAAGTCTACTTTGAGATTTGTAAGATCCTTTCGGTTTATCCTTTATTTGCTCGTACCTTTGTCATTTTGTGACAAAAAAGGGGAGAAATATATGGAGTAAACAAGTGATACTGGTATTGATTTATATTGATTGGTATCACTAAGGGAAAGGACATTTGTGCTTAAACGTTTATCTAACGAAAGAGTAAAGCATAGACTAAGAGGGAGTAGCATATCATATGATACTTGTAGTTATATGGACTACAAAGGAATAACAAAGACGTGCGGATTGGTGAAATCTACCTATATTACCTTTAGGGGGAGTATTAGCTTTGTTATTATAATTTCAACAACGACATTTATGGATTGAATGTGTACAGGTTATTGTGCTGTTGAATTCGGGAATCAAGCGTATGTGTAGTGAATTCTTGTAATTTGTTTATCCATATGATGTAAGAGTTTTATCACTAAAATTGACAAAGGGGGAGATTGTTAGAGAATAGCTCGGTTGAACCCACCAAGCGTTGGTATGTCAAGTTTGGTTATCATATTTTAGTGAACTAAAACTCATTTAAAGAGTCGCATGATTATGTACTAGAGTCAACTTCGTATAGGTTAGCTTGAAAGTATTAGGATATGAGACATTACAAGTATTGCAAAGACTTGAAGAAGTGAAGAAGTAAGGAGCTACAACGACAACATCATCCTTCCACTTGAGGTTAGTGATATTTGACTTGAACTGTTTTATTCCCTAACGTATCTTTCAAGTCGTGCATGTTGAAAACATAACTGCGAAACATGAATGATTACACTCTAGTTAGACGTAGTATTAAGGAATACAATACGAAGTATAATGCTTATCTTTTGAACTTCGTATATAAGACATCGACATAATCGTTTGAATGCTTTTGTGATTATGTATGGGTATGAGGTGAAGATTTCATCCTAGGAAACAATGTTTTACATTAGTTTAAATGAAGTAAATCCATGAACTTGTTTCGTGAATCGAAAGGGAAATCGCTAGGCTTATTGGTATTGTTATTCATTGCATATCTTTTGAACTACTAATATGTATGATTAGTATAACCGCTCATGACTTGTTTATGTTCTTGGTAAACCTATTCACAAGGCTTGACTTTTATTAGTGAAACCGATCTTAAGTAATCACCTGAGATGGTATAATCGATTTATTGTTATTGGTATGACCAACTCTAGGCAAAAGGGTACCGATCCTTGTAAGAGGTGCAACCGATCACAAAAGGGGAATCGATCCTTGTAAGAGGTGCAACACGTTTTTAGTAGGTGGAGGAACCGATCCTATGAACATGTGCAACAAGTTTTTAGTGAAAGGGGAACCGATCTTATGGACATGTGCAGCAAATACAAGTAGTTACCATAGGTATGTGGTGAACCGATCCTAGTACCTAGTCAACCGAATTTTTGTAAAGATAGTGTGACTATGCACAGTACTCACATGGAGGTTGAACCGAAACTTGTTTTGGAAGAACCGTGAAACCCATGATTGAGTGTTCTTAGTCAATCACACAGTTCTTGAAAGTCAGACGAACCAATTCTAAACTCGTTTGGAAGTGTGGCAAATCGGTTTCAAGATTGTAAATATGAAAGAGGACTTGCAAAATAAAGATGTCGACATACTTTGAACATGTGCGGTAACGCTTATCTTTTATAGTTCAAAGATAATACTTAATAGCTAAAGGAAAATCCCGGATCGAAAAATAAGTTGAGAATCTTTTAATTAAGGTTTTTAATTTTATTTTTGGAAAATGAAAATTGGTAATGTGCATTTACTAATTGGAGATTTTCTAAGAGATTTTCGGTCAATGCTTGGACAAAGCATTTCCAGGAATTATGGAAACTGAATCTGGAATATATTGCATATCTTGAGAATATTTTCGGTTTTATAAATTCCTTGGTGTCCAAACTTCTTTGGTCTATAAATATCAAAGTTTGCGTTTCTAGCAAACTAATCCTCAGAACCAGCAAAACAACCTAGTTGTGTTGTTACTGGTGGAGCCGCCTATTCGGAGAGGAAAGTAACCTAATTAGGTGAAATCTCTTACAACCGCTCAGTTTAAAAACTTCTTTGGGATTGAGAAGCTCTATTAGTACCGTTAGTGCGAAACTAGATAATTGCGGTTTATTATTAGTTTTCGATTGATTTGATTGACTAACAATTGTTGAACTTTGATTGCACCTAGTTTGTTTATGCTTGAGAATCTTCTCTTCTTATATAAGGTTTACTCAAACTAGATCGAGGTTTCGACAGGGATCTTTAGAGTGTTTGTAGTTCTAAAGACGTCTTGTGATAATCCATTGTTATCAGACTTTGTTATGTGCGTGATTGATCACAAGAGATTCAAGTTGATTGTGTGCAGGTGTTTATTGAAGATATAAGAAGATTTGAAGACAAAGAAGAATTTGAAGATTTCTGATTTGGGTTCATAATCTTTGGTGTGCACAATACTTGTTTCAGTTAAAGAGGATCCAACTATAATCAGTTTATCTTTGTAGTAGATTGGATTGATTAGTTGAGTAGATCGGCATCAATACGTTTCTTTGTGATTCAAGGTATTGATTGCAAAATCTAGACGATTACTTCGGTAATTGTTAGTAGATAGATCTAAAGGACCTGACAAAGGAGTTTATTGAGATAAACGGAAGAGCCTTTTGTCGAACTCAAATCACTTGGTTGAAAAGATTTGATACCAAACAGATTTGTTGTTCCTTTACTGTTTGGAATATGAACCAAAGGAATTGTTCCATGTACGTGAATTATTACAAGTTGGAGGTGTGGGAATACAAACGGAACTAGGTGAACTATAGGTTTAGTTGCTTGGTCTCAACTATACGAAGTTGGTTTGATTTTCTATAGCGGATTAATCCTGAGAGTATTCAATTCTGGACAAGGTCCCGGGGCTTTTCTACATTTGCGGTTTCCTCGTTAACAAAATCTTGTTGTGTCTTTTACTTTTCTATTTCCGCAATTATAATTGTTTTTATTATAATTAGAAGTAAAATACACGGACGTTAATTCCTATTTACCTGATAGTAATCCTATTGTGTTTGGTAAAGTCTGAACCTCTTATCAAGTAAATATACTTCATTGTTGTACTGTCTCGATCTCATATCCATAGACGATCACACGAAGTGTGAACCGATTAGTTGTATTGTCTCGACTCAGTCCATAGACAATCACTTTCGGAGAAAGGACTTATAGGTGAAAAAGTTTTAGATTGAGGTATATTTGGGTACCCTCGTATTTTCACATAGTAAATGATACATCAAGATTTTGTCAACGAGGAAACCATAAATGCAGAAAAACCCTGGGACCTAGTCTAGTTTTGAATACTCTCATAATTAAGCCGCTAGACAAAATCTAAAACCAACTTTGTATAGTTGAGACCAAGCATACTACCCCTAGCTACTTAGTTCCCCCAGTATCCCTGCACCTTCGACTTCTAGAGTCACGCACGTGAATAGGAAGTCCTCTGGATCGTATTCCAAACAACAAAGGAAGAATATGTTCGGCAACCACTCTAATCAATTTTTCTAGAAGATATGTGAGTTATTGACAAAGACTCTTATGTTTAATCTAATAAACTCCTTTGCCTGGTTAGATCAATCTAAATATTGATTACCGAACTAATCAAGTTCTAGATTCACAATCAATCAATATAGATCTCGAAGAGAAACTATAAAGCGATGACGATCTCACACAACTAATCAATCAAGTCTATGAAAGATAAACCAATTATAGTTGGATCCCAGCCGATCAAGGTTTGTGCACTAAATCCACAAGATACGAAAACTAATAAGAATTTTTCTTCGTCTTGAAATCTTCTATTGCCTTCAAATACCTGCACAAAAACACTTGAATCCTCTTGTGATCACTCACGCACATAGCGGAGTATGTTAACAATGGATTATCACAAGATGTCTTTAGATCCGAAGATGGTTCTAAAGATCTCGACCATACTTTGATCTAGTTTAAGTGAATCTTATATCAGAACAGAAGATTCTCAAGAATAAACAAACTAGGTGCAATCAAAGTTACAACAACCGTTAGTTAATCAAATCAATAATCAAAAACTAATAACACTACAATTCTAGTTTCCCACAAACAGTACTCGTAGAGCTTCTTGATCCATAGAAGTCTTTAAACGAGCGGTCGTAAGAGATTTATCCTAAATAGGGTATTTTCCTCTCCGAATAGACGGCTCCACCAAAAACTACAAGAAATAAAGTATTCCTGGCTCTTAGGATAGTTTGTAAGAAATGAAAACTCAACTATTTATAGACCAAGGTTGTTTGGACAACAAGGACCAAAACCGATAATATATTCTCAAGATATGCATTAAAGTACCTAAATTCGGTTTTCTTATTTCCAATTAATGTTAACCTACATTCCCGAAAACTCTCATAAGAAAACTTATATTATTAGTCTAGCACATTAACTAATAATATTTTCCAGAGGATATGCTTTAATTGCTGGTAATTAAACATACATGATAAAAATCATAATTAAATTTTTTTCACTTTTTTCGGACCAGGGATCACCTTGAGTATCAAGGAATATCTTTGAAAAACAAATGAAAAGAGTTATGTACATGTTCAAATATGTCGACATCCGGAAGCTTCTTAACTTGACAAACCCAAAACCCTAATTCATATACACCATGAAGAAATATGTGAACCATGGTTATTGGTTTTGTACATGGAACCGATTAAACCATCTCTCTGAAACATGTGACCGGTTATAACATGATTCCCAATGCATGTCGTAATTGGTTACACCTTGCTCACAAAGTAGTTTGTGACCGGTTACACCTTGCTTCCCGAGTTAGCTTGTGATCGGTTACAACTTATTTCCCAAAGATAGCTTGTGATCGATTACAACTAACTTCTCAATTCATCTTGTGACCGGTTATACCTTGGTTCCCAAAGTAACTTATGACCAGTTATAACATGTATTCCAATATATCTTGTGATCGGTAATACCTTGATTTACAATGTATCTCATGGCCGATTACAACTAGCTATATTAAATAGGCTATGACCGGTTATACCTCAAGTCTCAACAAAGTTAAGATAGGGTCTACCAAATTCATCTTCCATTGGTCATCCAAAAAGATCTTCAAGGAATAGCAAGACGAATTATGATTTCCCTTTCGATTATGAAAACAATTCCATACATCTACTTCCTTAAACTAATGTAAAGATACATAGTTTTCTAGGATGAAATCATACCTATATAATGCACTATTAGAGCATTGCTCGGTCGAACTCGCAAGCGTTGCTATCTCAAGTTTGTTTGTCAAGTTTAGTTGATCAAAAATATAGTCTTGATTTCTAGTCTACTTATAGCTATGTCTTGGATTAGGATAGAATGTGTAGTTGAGCTTTAGACTTCACGGCGTTCATCGATTGAAGACGAAGAACTACTGAGGAGAGCTTGGAGGAACTTCATCAACAAAAGGTATGTGGAGGCTAAAACTTATCTATCACTCAGAAGTCTATTCTATTCTGTCTTCTAATGAGACTAGGTCGTATAGCTATATAGAATTTTACATTATACACATTTGATATTTCGAGATGAGTTTATCTCGCTTATATATTTCTCTAAATATGTGTTGGAAGCTTTTTGCTTTAACTATGTTCATCATTATTCTTGACGAGTTTAGTTGGAGACAAATTTATTTGTTGGAAACTAAATATTAAGTCAAAAGATGATCATGTGAAAATTGCCTTGAAACATCTTACATGATTTGTGTGAGACAATCATTTAATGTTGACTCGGAAAGTTTCGTATTGATCATTCGATCACTTGAAAATTACTTGAAGCTAATAGTTTGTACGAGACAACTATTGTCGTCTTTTAAGGATGTTTCAATTATTGAAATGAAAGTTTAGAATAATTAACCATATCTGGATATAACACGGTATGCATACCTAGTATGCGAACTGTATTGTTATGATTCAGGTCCGGGAACCTTGTTTGCGTACCTATTATACAAACGGTTTTACCCGTAAAGGTCCAGGAATCTTCTTTGTGTACCTAATATGCTAACGGTTCTGCCCGAGTTGGGTCCGGGACAGCTGTTTGCATACCTGGTTTGCGAACGGCTGGACAAGGCCAAGGTCCGGATCTGTTGTTTGCGAACACAGTGGTTAATTTCTAAAATCGATTAAGTATGATTCTCATACTCATGAACTAAAACATTTATGAATTAACAAAAGCAATTTTTGCAAACCGTGGCTTAATGTTCATGAATTGATTTTTGTATAAGTACTTTGTACAATTACGAATCAATCCGATTTTGTTTCAATTTGTTCATATATATTTCTATGAGATAGTGAACAATTGAACAACTCTATGTGAAATACAATTATATTCATTTTATTATATTTCATGATTGATTGATCATCATATTTGATATAGAAGTGTTAGATGAATGTGGTTAAGACAAAAGTGTTCATATGGCTAACTTCGGTTAACTGTTATTGAGCCAACTCAATAAACATGTTTAGGTACGGTTACCCACATCTAAATGAGGGTATATTTCATTTGTGTGTTACAAGCTAAGACCATCTAGCGGTGGAGATTGATTGCTTTATTTTAAAGCATACTTAGCTTGAATTTTAAATCAGGATTTCATCTAACGGTGAATATTGAATGCTTTGTTACTAAGCTATCTTAGCTTTGATTGTAAGCAAAACCTGATTTTAAAGACTATATAAGGGAGAACTCTAGCAACTGGAAAACCTAATCCCGACACTTTCTTGTGTCCTAGTTGCAAACTAGAGTCAATTCTCCTTTAACCTAGGTTTTTCCAAAACCCTATTAGGTTAACGACTTGAGGACTTCATTTGGGATTCGTGAATCCAGATCCAACTATTTTCTTTGTAGTTGCATATTCTGATCTTACTTGTTTTATCGTGTTGAGTACTATCTTCTTTAAGATTTGCTCGAGATTTATCTCCGATAGGTAAGATATAAAAAGTAGTCACAAAGTTCTTCGTCTCAGACTCTTGTGATTCCGTAATAACTTTTTCTACCACCATATAGTTAAGTTATTGTGAGATGATTGATATTTCTAGGATGCTCTTTGGGAGTATAAGACCGGATTATTAATTAGTTCATGTTCACCTTGATTTATCATAAGACAGAATAAAACTTCACAGGTACTTCTGTGGAAGACATATTTATCTATCAGAATAGACTTATCTGTGTGAGACAGGTTTGTTTATAAGTCTTCGACTTTTGGTCGTAGCAACTCTTAGTTGTGGGTGAGATCATCTAAGAGAATCAAGTGTGCAGAATCTGGCGTGGTTCTATAGGCGTAAGGAACGCGACTATGATAGACACATTTTTGTGTCTAAGTTGTCCTCAATTTTTTGTATTGTTGGTACTCGAATTTGTGCTTATTATGGTGTTTTATGAGTTTGTAGGTATTTTTGGGCAATAACCGTTTTCGGAGAAATTGGCTCGAAAAGTTGCTAAAGGCACATCCATAGGACACCTGATATTCGGACTCTCAGTTTGGATAAGGGGCACCCAGATGATAAGGGGCATTCCACCACTATTTGCACCCCAGACATTCTATTTATACCCCACATCTAATGGCACCCTAATCTGGTTAGGGGGCCACCCATCTTCATGGTTTGGAAGAACAGTTTTGGCGGTAAAGTCCACCTTCACCTGCGTATCTTTGGACTGAATTTTTGGAGAGATTTTCTCGGGATTTTTCGTTGCTATGGATTGGGATACACCTGTTTAAGTCAAACAGGGTTGGTAATAGTCTTTAAAACATAAAAGGAGAACATTCGTATTAATTTGCAACAAAACAGGGAAGTTTACGTGGTTTTATTGAAAACAGGGCAACAAAATATTCTCGAGATATTTTGAGCTATTTTTAGGAGAACCTCGTGTGTACACATCGTGTCTAACTACTTCAAAATTGAGGGGGAAATGATTTGGAAAGATTCTGCATGTGACAGCTGAGGATATTCGTACGAGAAGAGAAAACATGGAAATATTTCCCGTAATTAGCTTTGGAGATTATATCGATTTATTACCAAGATTTCTTGGACCTGTGGTGATTACAAATAGTGTTGGGATGTCATAGAATGGAAGGGAGAATTGGGATAGTTTAGAGCATTACAAAGCCGAGAAAACCAGAGTTGCAGAGACGAGTTTTCTGCTGGTGTAGTGAAGAACACGAAGAACTTTAGACCCAATATAACTGTTGTATATCAACAGTGACAACGACAACCAACAGAGGGTCGCAGCGCTACAGTGTCAGTGACAATTTCTTAGTATCGTTCTGTAACAGTATCACTTGTAACAATTATAAGTGTTACGAAACTCTGTTTTCATATATTTTCATCCTTGTAAGCATATTTTGAGCAATGAAATCATACTTTGAGCGTGTTTCCATCATGATGAGCTAGACCCAATCCTTGGGGCGACGGAGGAAGCTATCTTTCCAATAAAAAAGTGGTAATTCTTAATTATTTAATTTGTGCAATTTTTATTTATGATTATTTGCCTAGATTGAAAATGGATTTTATGATTTTTGTTAAAAAATTGTATTTTCTTTTGATGGAACATGCTTAGCCTAGGGTTTTGATGTCTCATGCTTTGGATTAACATTTGTTGTTTCTAAAAATCTACTTTTGCAAGAGTTGAGAATCAATTTGAACGTGTGGAATTGCATGATTATAATTAGTATCACTTTGAAATTGGTAAATAGCGGAATCCTATCCCCAGTCTCTCCATAATTCTCACAACACTCTTTATTCGAGTTTGTTATTTTTATTTATAAAAATTATGTCTAAAAAAGCTGCTTTCACAAGTCTTGAACGAACCATTACTTACCACTTCTACAACCACTGTAAAAATACCATCAAACTATACCTTAATCGGTGTGAGACTTAGTTAGGGCTCAACTACATTCCAGTCCGAAGTTAACTTGTAGTAGGCTAGTGTATGTAGCGGCTTAATACAGTATGGTGTTCAATCTGGACTAGGTCCCAGGGTTTTTCTGCATTTGCAGTTTCCTCGTTAACAAAATTTCTGGTGTCTGTGTTATTTCTTTTCCACAGTATATTTGTTTATATAATTGAAATATCACAGGTTGTAAATAGTTCAATTAGTTGATAAATCCGACCTTGTTTGTTAGATATAACTTGATTGACACTTGGGCATTGGTCTTTGGTACCATCCAAGTTATTTTTCTTATCAATCAGGATCACGGATTTCTATCTGTTTGAGAAATAGAGATAAAGCTCTTTAATATATCTCTTGATTGAGCTTGCTTTTAAGTTGGTGCTCTCAGAAATATATTAGAGTTTAGCCCATACATATTGGCGAATGAATTATTGTGTGTTGTTGTTATACCACCGCTTTTTCATGCACATATAGCCAAATAAATATATACAATAGATTATGTCGATGCCGTATTTACGAAGTTCCAAAAGATAAGCGTTTATACTTCATATATGTTTTCCTTGACACTTTGATCATACTATTATGACCAAGTCTCACCACTAGAGTATTATATACAATATACACAGTTTCACATGTTATGCTTTCAATATAGCACGACTTGAATGATATGTTTGGAATGGAAACAAGATCAAGTCAATATTACTAACCTCAAGTGGAAGAATGATGTCGTCGTTGTAGTCGTTACTTCTTCTCATTCTTCAGGTCTCCGGAGTAATACTTGTATGTCTCAATATTCCTAGACTTTCTAGTCTAACCTAAACGAAGTTGACTCTAGTATTTAATCAAGCGACTCTAGATGAGTTTCGATACTAAAATATGACAACCAAACTTGACATACCAACGCTTGGTGGATTCGACCGAGCTATGCTCTAACAATATCAATTTTACACCATAAGTAATTTATGCCATCAAAGGCTGGTGGTACATTTATCGAGATTACACTCTTGTCCATATACAGTCAGATTGCTTCAAACACAGACTTATTAGGTCTTAAACGTGTTTGCATGTTCTGATACCAATTGAAAACGTGGGGTACCAAAATACACCACCAATTTTTTCTTAGGCAACCTGTATGGACAAACTTAAATACAATTATGAGAGTCCAACTTAATGAATCTCAATAAAGGAATAATATTTAGAGTTATATCTCTTTCTCTCACAATCAGAAAGTTTATAGAGACTAGTCCGTGAACCTGATTTATGTGTAAGAGTTCTTGGACGATCCCAAAGATAAATATCCAAGAATCAATCAAGTCGTATCCAACCAACAAGGATGGATGTATCTACTTTGATTGATTTATTTTATTTCAATTATAAAGATAAACAATATAATTATAATGCGGAAAATAAATATCACCAACATCAGAAATTTTGTTAACGAGGAAACCGTAAATGCAGGAAAACCTCGGGACCTAGTCCAGATTTAACACCAAACTGTATTAAACCGCTACAGACACTAGCATACTACCAATTAACTTCAGACTGGAACGCATTCGAGATCGAATTAAACCCTCACAACAATTCAGTTACTATCGCTCTCCTTACGCCTCTTGAATCCCAGGAGGACTCTGCAAAATTGATTCCCGTAGCTGGTGTCCTTTACATCCTAAGAGTTGTTTCAACTCAATTCAAGACTTTAAACTGATCTGCCTACCACATATAAGATTATATGTGATTTCCTTTTTGATCAATGGATTAAGGTGAGACTAGAAATCCATCGCAATAAACAAAAGTCTAGCTAACCTCAAAATACAGACTTATGCTTCCCGAAGATCATCCTATATTATTATTCACCACACTAGTATTAAACTTGTGGAATCATAAAGTTTGAGACGAAGAGAACTTTACGATTTCCATCTATCTTATTTGAGTGAGAATCTCAACAATCATACAAGATCAGGATACACGAATTATCAAGATAAAATATAGTTGGACCTAGCTTCATGAATCCATATGAAGTATTTTTAGTCGCTAAACCCTAAAAGGGTTTGAAGGAGATGACGAATTTATTTTACAACTAGGAGGCACAAGAATAGTGTCGCGATTCAAAGATCCCAGTTGCTTGAGGTTCTCCTTATATAAACTTTCAAAGTATAGGTTGCTTTAGGTTTAAGCTAAGATAGCTTTGGAACCAAGAAAACAATATCCACCGTTAGATGAATCTTTTAAATGAGATTAACATACCAAGATATACACTCTGGTTAGGATGAACCGTAACCGAATCATGTACAAAGATATTGTTCATGGAAAGTTAGCCGAAACTAGCCGGTTGAACCATAAGCTTAATCATTTTTATTAACACTCACAACCATAGGTTATAATGTGATCAATCATGTTTATATAGTATATTTAGAGATTTATTCAAATACTAATTATCTCATAGAAATAATTTTTTATGCATCTGAAAATGTTCGACAGGGAAAGTATGTATGCCGGGTACGTGTACTCTACCTTGTTCGTGACTGGTTTTTTCATGGTACATGTACCGGGTATCTGTACCCTTAAGACAAAAAACGAGTTTAGGAACTCACAGAAACCAATGTTCAAGTGTCAATCAATTTCAATCGAAAACCAAAGGTTGGATTTACCAATTGATTGAACTACGCACAACCTGTGATATTTCAATTATATAAAAAAATATGCTGCAGAAAAGAAACAGCACAGACACCAGAAGTTTTGTTAACGAGGAAACTACAAATGCAGAAAAACCACGGGACCTAGTCCATATTTGAACACCACACTGTATTAAGCCGCTACAGTCACTAGCCCACTACAAGTTAACTTTGGACTGGAATGTAGTTGAGCCCTAACCAAGTCTCACGCTGATTAAGATACACTCGCATTCCATACGTCTCTGAATCCCAGCAGGACTCTACACACTTGATTCTCTTAGCTGATCTCACCCACAACTAAGAGTTGCTACGACCCAAAGTCGAAGACTTGATAAACAAATTTGTCTCCCACATAAAAGTCTATTCTGATAGATAAATCTGTCTCCCATAGAAATACCTATGAAGTTTTTGAAAAGGCGAGGGTACCCAAATATACCTCAAGTTAAAATTTTCCTACCTATAAGTCCTTTCTCCGAAAGTGATTGTCTATGGACTGAGTCGAGACAATACAACTAATCGGTTCACACTTCGTGTGATCGTCTATGGATACGAGATCGAGACAATACACAACGAAGTATGTTACTTGATAAAAAGGTTCGGACTTAACCAAACATAATAGGATTCACTTATTAATTAAACAGGAATTAACGTTTGTGTAATTTACTTTAATTATAATAAAACAATTATAATGCGGAAATATAAAGTAAATGACACAACAAGATTTTGTTAACGGGGAAACCGCAAATGCAGAAAAACCCCGTGACCTTGTCCATAATTGAATACTCTCGGGATTAAGCCGCTACACAAAATTACACCAGCTTCGTATAGTTGAGACCAAGCAATTAAACCTATAGTTCACCTAGTTACGTCTGTATTCCCATGCCTCCAACTTATAAATAAGTCACGTACTTGGATCAATTCTTTTGGTTCGTATTCCAAATAGTAAAGGAACAACAAATCTGGTTGGTATCAACTCTCTTCAACCAAGTGATATGAGTTGGACAAAAGCTCTTCTGTTTATCTTAACGTAAACTCCTTGGTCAGGTCCTTAGATATATCTCATGTTCAATTACCGAAGTAATCGTTTAAGATTAAGCCAACAACACTCTTAATCCAAAGAATTGTGTTGACGCCGATCTACTCAATTAATCAATCCAATCTACCACAAGGATAAACTGATTATTAATTGGATCCTCTTTTACCGGAAAAAGTATTGTGCACATCAAAGATTATGAACCCACAAATCAGAAATCTTCAATATCTTCTTCGTCTTAAAATCTTCTTAGATCTTCAATATAAACATGCACACAATCACTTGAATCTCTTGTGATCAATCACGCACAAAACGGATTCTATTACAATGGATTATCACAAGATCGTCTTTAGAACTAACAACAGTCTAAAGATCCCTTTCGAAAATCTGAACTAGTTTGAGTGAATCTTATATCAGAAGAGAAGATTATCAAGCATAAACAAACTAGGTGCAATCAGATTTCAACCACCGTTAGTCAATCAAATCAATGAAAACAAAAGATAAACCACAATTATCTAGTTTCCCACCAACGGTACACGCTAGAGATTCTCAATCCCAAAGAAGACTTTAAACTGAACGGCCGTAAGATATTTCGCCTAATTAGGTTACTCTCCTCTCCGAATAGGCGGGTACACCAGTAACAACAACAAAGAGGAAGTTTGTTGTTACGAAGGATTAGTTTGCTAGAAAGGCAAACTTCAAGTATTTATAGACAAGGAAGTTTGGACACCAAGGAATTTCCAAAAAAAAAAAAATTCTCAAGATATTCATTAAAGCACAAATTCGGTTTCCATAATTCATGGAAATGCTCTGTCCAAAAATAATGATCGAAATCTCTCGGAAAATCTAATTAGTAAATGCACATTACTAATTCTTGTATTTCTCGACAAAATGAAATTAATAACCCTAATTAAAAAATTCTTAACTTACTTATGTTTCGATCATGGGATTCTCTTCCTTTAGCTATTAAGGAATAACTTTGAACAATTAAAGAAATAAACATTCACAGCACGTGTTCAAAATATGTCGATAACCTTACTTTGTAAGTTCTCTTTCACACTTACAATCTTGAAACCGATTTGCCACACTTCCAAACAAGTTTAGAATTGGTTTATCTAACTTTCAAGAACGATTCGATTAATCAAAAAAACATTCAATCACAATCATGGGTTTAACGGTTCTACCAAAACAAGTTTCGGTTCTACCTTCCATGTGAGTACTATGCATAGTCACACTAGCTTTCCAAAATTCGGTTGAATAGGTACTAGGATCGGTTCCCAACATATATATAGTATCTAACTTATATGTGTTGCACATGTCCATAGGATCGGTTCCCCTTTGCCTAAAAACGTGTTGTACATGTTCATAGGATCGGTTCCTCTTCTTCTATAAACCTTGTTACACCCCATACAAGGATCGGTTCTCATTTGTGATGTAATGCACCTCTTTCTAGGATCGTTTCATCTTTCCCAAATTTGGTCAGACAAAACACAAACCCGATCATACCATCTCAGGTGATTACTTAAGATCAGTTTCATTAATAAAAGTCATACCAATACATAAGTCAGGCCTTTGTGAATAGTTCTACCAAGAACACAAACAAGTTATGAGCGGTTATACTCAATCACACATATTTTTTGTTCATAAGATAAGCAATGAATAACAAAACCAATAACACCTGGCAGTTTCCTTTTCGGATCAAAACAAGTTTATGAACTTACTTCCTTAGAACACATGTTAAACATTGTTCCCTACGATGAAATCCTCACCTCATACCCATACATAATCACAATAACATTCAAATGATTATGGCGATATCTTATCTACAAAGTTTAATGGTTAAGAAATAAACCTCGTATTGTATTCCTTAATACTATGTCTATCTAGAGTTCAAATATGCTCCGCAGTTTTGTTTTCAATATGCACGACTTGAAAGATACGTTAGGGATTGAAACAGTTCAAGTCAAATATCACTAACCTCAAGTAGAAGGATGATTGTTGTCGTTGTAGCTCCTTGCTTCATCCCATCTTCAAGTCTTCGCAATACTTGTAATGTCTCACATCCTAATACTTTCAAGCTAACCTATACGAAGTTGACTCTAGTACATAATCAAGCGACTGTTAACATGAGTATTGATTCACTAAAATATGACAACTAAACTTGACATGCCAACGCTTGGTGGGTTCAACCGAGCTATGCTCTAACAATCTCCCCCTTTGTCAATTTTAGTGACAAAACTCTTACATTAATGGATAAACAAATTACAAGAATTCATTACACATGCGCTTGATTCCCGAATTCAACAACACAGTAAACTGCTTACATTCAATCCCTGAAAATATCGTTGTTGACATTATAATAACAAAGATAATACCCCCTAAGGAAGATAGGTAGATATTCAATCCGCACGTCTTTGTTATACAAATTCATATGACATGTTACTCCCCCTTAGTTTGTGCTTTCACTCTTTCGTTTAGAAACGTTTAAGCACCAATGTTCTTTTCCTTAGCGATACCAATCAATATAAAATCAATTCCAGTATCACTTGTTTACTCCATATATTTTTTCCCCTTTTTGTCACAAAATGACAAAGAAAATAAAAAGTAAAGGACAACACGAAAAGAATCTTACAAATCTCAAAATAGACTTGCAATCTGTAGAATTAGGCACGAGGGTTCCACACATCATGTTCTGATAACCAATATCAAAAACCGAAACTAACAGTAGTTTTATTTTTATATGTTACCAAGGAATCAATTGTCCGATTTTCAAATTTAGTTTAGCAAAAAAAAAATCAACTAAGCACCTTAGTCCCTTTGCTAAACCGATAGTTCAAAAACAACCGCTTAATTCGATAAGACAAAAATAAAGATAACTCTATTTTTATCATCAGGTTCTAATTATCCATAAACTTAGACCTTTCAATTTTTAACAAGACAAGTACTAGGTTAGTTGACTAGCATTTCTTGTTAATGCATTCTATTAGACTTGATTAACCGACACCTCACTTCGATAAGTCTAACTAAGATCAGAATCAACTTAGTTTCTCTTATCCGGAATCAAATTGGACTAAACAACTCATCCCGCAAACCTTTTCTTTCGTTAAGCCATAAATAATTCATACAAACCAAATAAATTACCTTGCATAATTATTCACCTCAACTGGAAGCAATTGAAAGAACATAGACATTAAAGCACCGCAACTGCACTGAAATTTTGTAAGCCTAAACAATTGATACCACACAATAAAGCAAGATAACAATAGTTTTTCTTAACCGGAAATAATTGAATCACACATACATCCACACACACATAATAGAATAAACATAAATTGTACCGAAATTTTGTTAAGCAAAAGCAATAAATATATATGAAATAAACTCAGGCTTTTATTAAACAGGAAAACGATTAACTAACAAACTCGTTACCTCAAATTTCGCATCCACTTCTCCAATATGTTTGCATCTTCATCCAGGGAGAATTGATATCGAAACATTATCATGTTGTCATCCTTACGCAAAACAAAAGAATAACAACAACCAACCTTTACTAGATAAAGGTTGAAAATCGGTTTTAACAATTGCAAGCAAAAGTTGAAAACCGTCGAAACACATATGCTTTCATGCTAAACCAAAACGACTCAATATATTGTGACTTTTTGACATATTGTTTCTACCAGAACCCCTCATGATTCTTTGATAAAGCCTACCAACATGGGATAAAACTTAATCTTGCTATACCAAAAAGTCACCCAAACCACAAGGGTTCACAATATATGAGATTGAATATTAAGGTAGTAAAACCGTAATCAAATATCCCATAAACATACATAGCAATAAGATAAAAGCATTCAAGCACAAGCTATGTAAACCGAAAAACTATCACAAGAAAAATTACCAATGAAATAATTTTATTCATAATAGATCAATACAATCAATGAAAGAAATCAAAAATTGATGTCTATTTTATCGGATTAAGTATTATAGCATATAATTTAATCTCTATTAACCTTCAGATAAGTGTTTTCAAAGATCATCTTCAATTTCCTGAATTTTTCAAGATCTTCATCAACAACATCTCGAGTGATATCTCGGATTCTGCACACAGTACCTTGGTTATGTTCACAGGCTAAAGAATTAACCTTACGATTAATATTCCGAGCATACTCCCTATTACCGATTCCAAGTTTAATCAGTTTCCTTTGGTTACGGATAACAGTTCTTAGTAATGGTGCATATCTATGATGAGTTTCAATGGTACTGAGGAGGACTTGTCGAAGATTGATTATATCAACCTTAGCATCCAAACTGTTTTGGACACGGAGATGAGTCACATCTTCCTTTTCATTATCGATATTTTCACAACCAGATTTCTTGAAGGTATTATCAAGATGAACACTTTCCTAAGAAGTCATTCCACTCAAGGCTTTCATAAGTTGTGCTTGAGATCTGGTTTGAGAATACATCCTTTTGTATAAGTTCTCAGACACGATGAGTACAAATACTTGAAATACCTTTAACACATTCCAAACATAGATATCAGTCTTATATAAATAATTCTGACAAGATTTGAAAATATCTTCGCATCTAATGTGTTACAGAAACACGATATTCTCCAAAGAGATTATCTCCAAAAACGGTATCAAGAGATACTTCAAATAACCACTCAAATCCCTTTTTACACAAATTGCTGCAAGACAACCTTTCTACACATAAGAATGATTAAAGTATACTTAATGTAGATTGTGTATTCTCTTTATATTGAATAAGAGATATTCGTAGGATTCTGATTGCCCAGGTATATGTGCTTCCTTATATCCGAAGATTGGGCAACATAAGGATGCACATTCTAATGCGATTAAGCATTGGGATGAGGAACTTCCTCATCAAATACCTTGAAAGGAGACTCTTCCTCCTTTTTCTTAGGAGCATTATTATGTTCCTTTTCTTGGGTTCCTCTTGGTTAGGAAAGTTGTGAGATGCAATATCCTCAATAACATCTTGTGCCCAGGATGGTATATTCTTTGAACTTGAACCCGTCTGATCTAGATCTGCCAGTCGGCAGTATGCTAATGTCTCCTGTTCAAGATATTATGTATGCCCTCTTAAGGTATTCATTCCTTGTTCAAAGTCCTTTTCTAAACATTTGTTTAGATATACCTCTTGACATATTACAGTAAGAAGTTTCTCAATAAGGACCTTATTCCTTATCTGTGAATGCTCCAGCGAATGAGTAAGAATTTCACGCTCTGTAGTCTGATGATGAACTACCTTGCACAAGGCCAGTTTTTGTTCCATATAATCTGCCAGATTATTTTGAAGACTGAGTGTTTCTCGCTTTCTTTCACATATTCTTACATTTAGTTGAACAATAAGTTATGTGACATCATCTAGACTGTCAATGATCTTTCCCTTTTCTGAATATTTTTCAACATGTTTGAAAAATCTTTGCAACATCTTTCGAAATTCAGAACTTGGGCAGACTAGTGAATCGAATCTCTTCTCAGGAGATTTTTCACTAGGAATTGGAGTAAAATCCAAAACATTTTTCTTGAGTTTCGAACTCATTCTTTTCTGATCAGTAACCTGACTCCCAATCAAGTCATTAGTCAAAGACTTTTTCTTTGGTTTACGAAAAGACTTTCGAGACCAATTTCCATTGGTTTTCCTTGAGATCTTATTCTCATTATCTTGGCATACGTTAACTGATGTCATTATCCATCTATTTAAACGGGCTTCCGACAAAACCAATTCTCTAAAAATGAGTATATACATTTTTATGGTGTATTTTCTAAGAAAAGTAAGAGTAAAATAATATCGAGAAACAAATCTGGCTTGATTGGGGTATACCCAAATTAATTGGGGTACACCAAATGAGACAAAATAAGGTCATTTTGAAGTAAAACAGAAAGTCCCTTATCCACATATTTACAAAAATGGCTAATCTATCCTTGATTAATTAACACTAATAAATGTGATTAGAATAATTAATTTAATTAGTTAATTAGTAGATTAAAATTTTGAAATTAGGTTTTATTTTAGATTGAACTCATGGATGTGGGTAGATTTTTGAGATTTTTTTTTTAAAGAATTCTACTTGTAACGGAAATGAAATCGTACTACCAAAACACTTATAAATATGGGATTGTAGAGCTGCTGGGCGATTTTATACTCAAAATTATAGAAGGAATCAACATTTTCAGTTCTGAAAATATGAAAAGTCGGCAAGGTCTACGGATGAAGAACATGTCGACTATATCTAGCCGGCAAAGTCTGCGGATGAAGAACATGCCGACAATTTATGGCCGGCAAGGTCGATAAAAAAATACCCTGCAGACTCTATAGGATTTTGGACATACAGAAAAGGTTTTACAAATGCATGATTAGTCGGCAAGGTATTAATTTCATAACCTGCCGACTAAAATATAGTCGGCAAGGTATAGAGATGGATATCTTGCCGACCCTGTAACTGCTAATTTCAGAGATGAAAAGTCGGCATGGTATTCAACCTTATACCCCGCCGACTATATTTTAGTCGACAAGGTCGACATAAAATACCATGTCGACTTTTGGTTTGTTATGATTCTTCGTCTTTTTGTTTTGATTTCACATGTATAGTTAGAGTGTAGAAAAAAGATTTTGATTTTTTTTTTAATATGTTTTGGTCGGCCTGGTTTTTTAGTATTGACAATTTGATCTTTTAACACCTTTTAGACACCCCTTAGCACACTAATTTGGATATGAGTAGAATGGGTATACCGCAATTAATCTGGGTATACCCCAATCTCGCCGGGAAACAAACCCACGTTAACATAATATTTTAATGTTATTCTTTTTCAAAGTTGACCAGGCTGACTTTTGGTCAAACCATCTCACGTTTTGGGCGTGTAAGATAAACGAGACTTGTACCTTGGCCCAATCAGCTACTCTTTGGATTTTTGTATATCAATTTTCTACTAGGGTTTTGTATATAAACTTATTATTACGTCTGTTCAATGAAAAGGCGAGAAGAAACCAAATAAAACGAAAAGAGAGTCAGCCGTTTTGTTCCTCTCCTCTCTTTTGTTTTCATCTTCCATAACTATTAGGCAATCGACGTCTTCTTTTACATTTCCAAACTGAAGACTAGGACATCTGTGCAACTAGTATTACTATTGATGGGATCGTTTGGTGGTGGTGTTTTTCATTGGGCTGTTTTCACGAAGGATACACGCTGTTCATCGGATTAATCGTTGGTGTTGGATTTTTGCATTTCGAGGTAGGGGTTTCCGCGTAATACAAAATAAAATCTATTTTAGCATTATAATTGTGTTTTCTTGTTTAGATTTTCTATGAATATTTATGCATGATTTTGTTCCAGCCATATGATATGATGATTTGAATTATGGTTTAAATTAAAGTGTGCTATATGGATCCCTTTTGTTTTCATAGGGTTTTGGCTTTACGGAAATTACCCTAAAAGTTTTAATATTGGATACGTGACTCGGCAGATTTCTTGGTTCTTAAAAAAGATAATGAACTGGCATTTTTATGGCAAGGTCGTGCAATCCTATTTAGCATACTGTCCTTTGCGTCTGCTCTCTACGTTTTCAAAACTATAGTGGCATTTAAAATCACTAACAAATTGTAAAAGAGGGAGAAGCAATCAGAGTTATGTTGTTGACTTTTGTTTTGTGAACAAAACTAATTTTGCATGAATCCAAGCTACTGCATATTAACACGTATGTTAGTGCTCCTTGTTTTCATAAGAATGAAAGGTGTAATGTTGGCCGACTTGGAGTGCTTGTGAACTTTATCTCTATAGGCTATACGATCTTAATGCTTCGCATGAGAATGGAAATGGATTTGTACTGTCCAAAACACACGTTCTATATTGATACTAGAACTTTATAGGCTATACTATCCAGCAAAGTCGTTGGATTTAAACCGAAAAATGATTAGACACAAACTTAAAAGTACATTGTTTTGCAAGTAAAAGATTTAAAAGGATAAATTAGTGATATTCTTTGTTCCGAAAAATATTAGTCGCTGCATAATCTACTAGCTAAGAGGTCAGGTTAGGAAGTGCCGGTGGGCGATAGAAATGTATGTTGAGATGTGTTTGTTGAGATCAGGTATCCATAATAGCTATCGTGTTTATGAATACCGGTGTGGTCACAATAGCTATTACGCTTGTGAGGTGCACCAGATATGGGGTTGTCTAAAGGTTGATTGTAATTTGGTCTGCGGTCCATGGATAAAGATTGGGGTTGTCGAGTTTGCCGAGTTCGAGGCCACAGCTATTCAAATAGTGTGTGTCGCGGTGAACAGTGGTTTAAGTCTAAAATATTTAAGGATTTGCTGGAAAAGTCTAATTAAGACAATGAACTGAGAGACATCTAAAAGTTACAAAGTTTGGAACACACATAAAGAAATTGCTAAGTGATATTTGGGTTGAAGAAAAATTAATAAAATATTCTAAAATAATTTAACATATTTGTTACTTAAATTTTGAGAGTTCTCGAATAAAAGATCGAAATAAAAGTCAATAAATAAATGAAAGAATGTAATTACTTATTTGTGCCTTTAACGCATTGTTCGGTTTGTTTTTCCGCGGCACTATATTATTTTTGGAAATTTCCTACTGGGCTCTGGTTGCTCACCCATTTTTCCATATCTTCCTACGGAGTATACATAGACATTAGCTGAAGAAAAGAAATTATAATTTATCAAGGGGAATTGGGCATTTGTATTTAGTATCTTTGAATTTTGCTTTACTTGATTTGTTTATTATATATGGATTGTAATCATTTAAGAATATTTTGTAAATAATTTATTTATTTTTTGGAATTTCTTCGTAGTTCTAAATTATTCTTATTTTAAAAGGAAAAATCTGGGCTTACGATAGTTGCATCGTCGGATTCCGGACTCGATTGTAGTGCCAGAATCTGCAGGGTGTGACAACTGTAGTCGATTCATGAGAACTCGAGTCCATTCTTATAGGTTGTATCGCACCAAACACAGATTGTTAGATATTTTCGTGTTTTCCTTCTCTGATACCAATTGAAAAGGCGAGGGTACCCAAATATACCTCAAGCTAAAACTTTTCCTACCTATAAGTCCTTTCTCCGAAAGTGATTGTCTATGGACTGAGTCGAGACAATACAACAATGAAGTATGTTACTTGATAAAAAGGTTCGGACTTAACCAAACACAATAGGATTCACTTATCAAGTAAATAGGAATTAACGTTTGTGCAATTTACTTTAATTATAATAAAACAATTATAATGCGGAAATATAAATGACACAGCAAGATTTTGATAACGATGAAACAGCAAATGCAGAAAAACCTCGAGAACTTGTCCAGAATTGAATACTCTCAGGATAAAGCCGCTACACAAAATTACACCAACTTCGTATAGTTGAGACCAAGCAACTAAACCTATAACTCACCTAGTTCTGTCTGTATTCCCACGCCTCCAACTTATAAATAAGTCACGTACTTTGATCAATTCCTTTGGTTCGTATTCCAAACATTAAAGTAACGACAAATCTGTTTGGTATCAACTCTCTTCAACCAAGTGATATGAGTTGGACAAATGCTCTTCTGTTTATCTTAACATAAACTCCTTCGTCAGGTCCTTAGATCTATCTTATGTTCAATTACCGAAGTAATCGTTTAAGATTAAGCCAACAACACACTTAATCCAAAGAATTGTGTTGATTCCGATCAGCTCAATTAATCAATCCAATCTACCACAAGGATAAACCGATTATTAATTGGATCCTCTTTTACCGAAACAAGTATTGTGCACACCAAAAATTATGAACCTACAAATCAGAAATATTCAATATCTTCTTCGTCTTCAAATATTCTTAGTTCTTCAATATAAACCTGCACACATTTGAATCTCTTGTGATCAATCACGCACAGAATGGAGTCTATTAACAATGGATTATCACAAGATCGTCTTTAGAACTAACAACAGTCTAAAGATCCCTGTCGAAAATCTGAACTAGTTTGAGTGAATCTTATATCAGAAGAGAAGATTATCAAGCATAAACAAACTAGGTGCAATCAGATTTCAACCACCGTTAGTCAATCAAATCAATGAAAACAAAAGATAAACCGCAATTATCTAGTTTCACACCAACGGTACACGCTAGAGCTTCTCAATCCCAAAGAAGACTTTAAATTGAGCGGTCGTAAGAGATTTCGCCTAATTAGGTTACTCTCCTCTCTGAATAGGCGGCTACACCAGTAACAACAACAATGAGGAAGTCTGTTGTTACGAAGGATTAGTTTGCTAGAAAGGAAAACTTCAAGTATTTATAGACAAGGAAGTTTGGACACCAAGGAATTTCCAAAACCGAAAATATTCTCAAGATATTCATTAAAACACAAATTCGGGTTCCATAATTCATGGAAATGCTCTGTCCAAAAATAATGATCGAAATCTCTCGGAAAATCTAATTAGTAAATGCACATTACTAATTCTTGTATTTCTCGACAAAATGAAATTAATAACCCTAATTAAAAAATTCTTAACTTACTTATGTTTCGATCATGGGATTCTCTTCCTTTAGCTATTAAGGAATAACTTTGAACAATTAAAGAAATAAACATTCACAGCACGTGTTCAAAATATGTCGATAACCTTACTTTGTAAGTTCTCTTTCACACTTACAATCTTGAAACCGATTTGCCACACTTCCAAACAAGTTTAGAATTGGTTTATCTAACTTTCAAGAACGATTCGATTAATCAAAAAAACATTCAATCACAATCATGGGTTTAACGGTTCTACCAAAACAAGTTTCGGTTCTACCTTCCATGTGAGTACTATGCATAGTCACACTAGCTTTCCAAAATTCGGTTGAATAGGTACTAGGATCGGTTCCCAACATATATATAGTATCTAACTTATATGTGTTGCACATGTCCATAGGATCGGTTCCCCTTTGCCTAAAAACGTGTTGTACATGTTCATAGGATCGGTTCCTCTTCTTCTATAAACCTTGTTACACCCCATACAAGGATCGGTTCTCATTTGTGATGTAATGCACCTCTTTCTAGGATCGTTTCATCTTTCCCAAATTTGGTCAGACAAAACACAAACCCGATCATACCATCTCAGGTGATTACTTAAGATCAGTTTCATTAATAAAAGTCATACCAATACATAAGTCAGGCCTTTGTGAATAGTTCTACCAAGAACACAAACAAGTTGTGAGCGGTTATACTCAATCACACATATTGGTTGTTCATAAGATAAGCAATGAATTACAAAACCAATAACACCTGGCAATTTCCTTTTCGGTTCACAAACAAGTTTATGAACTTACTTCCTTAGAACACATGTTAAACATTGTTCCCTACGATGAAATCTTCACCTCATACCCATACATAATTACAATAGCATTCAAATGATTATGGCGATGTCTTATCTACAAATTTTAATGGTTAAGCAATAAACCTCGTATTGTATTACTTAATTCTATGTTTATCTAGAGTTCAAATATGCTTCCCAGTTTTGTTTTCAATATGCACGACTTGAAAGATACGTTAGAGAACGGAACAGTTCAAGTCAAATATCAATAACCTCAAGTGGAAGGATGATTGTTATCGTTGTAGCTCTTTGCTTCTTCAGATGTTCAAGTCTTCACAATACTTGTAATGTCTCATATCTTAATACTTTGAAGCTAACCTATACGAAGTTGACTCTAGTACATAATCAAGCGACTCTTAACATGAGTTTTGATTCACTAAAATATGACAACCAAACTTGACATACCAACACTTGGTGGGTTCAACCGAGCTATGCTCTAACAATGTTCTGTCTTTTGATAAATCAAGGTGAACATGAACCAATTGATAATCCAGTCTTATATTCCCGAAGAGCAGCCTAGAAATATCAATCACCTTACAATAACTTAACTATATGGTAGTAGAACAAGTTATTGTGGAATCACAAAGAATAAGACGAAGAGATTTGTGATTCACGTTGTCCGGCATGTATCACAGGTTATACAGACATGATCATGTGAGAGATATGTTGTATGATGTGCTATGAAGAGCTGGTATTTCATCTAAGAAAGAACCGGTTGTCAACTTTTTGACAAACCCACTTGAGGGGAGATCAACACTCAGGAAAGCAGACGTTCTTATTTTTGGATGGCTAATGGAAAACAACATGTGTTGACCTTACTAGGGTTTCTCCGTTAGTAGGTATTAGATATGGCACTTTTACAGCTGGCCAAGCAGCACTGAGGGATGCCTCAGGTAAGATAGTTAAGCATGAGAAAGCTTGTGTTGATAATGGACATGCTTCTATCCCCTTTGCTTTTGATACTTTCGGTTTCTTGGCTCCAGAGATGGTTGGACTACTCAAGAGAGTTCAGAAAGTCATGCACAGTACTGTCATGATTTTAGGTTCGAGAGAGTTTGTTTTTAATAGGATAGGTTTTGCAATTCAAAAGGGGCTTGCGGCGTAGCTTGTCGCTCGCTTGCCAGCTATGTAATTTTTTATTATTTTTTTTTAGTTTATTCTTGTGATTACTTTTTATATCTTACCTATCAGAGATAAATCTCGAGCCAATCTTAGAGAAGATAGTACTCAATACGATAGAACAAGTAAGATCAGAACACAACTACAAAGAAAATAGTTGGGTCTGGCTTCAGAATTCCAATGTCTTTAAGTCGTTAACCTATAATGGTTTTAGGAAAAACCTAGGTTAAAGGAGAATCGACTTTAGTACGCAACTAGTATCACACAGGAGGTGTGGGGATTAGGTTTCCCAGTTGCTAGAGTTCTCCCTTATATAGTCTTCAAATCAGGGTTTGATAGCTTTGAAACAAATCGATCAATATTCACCGTTGGATGAAAACCTGATTTAAGATTCAAGCTAAGTTTGCTTAAAACCAAAGCAATATATCTCCACCGTTAGATGGTCTTAGCTTGTTACACACAAATGAAACATACCTTCATTTAGATATGGGTAACCGTACCTAAACGTGTATATTGAGTTGGCTCAATAACAATTAATCGAAGTTATCCATATGAACACTTTTGTATTAACCACATTCATCTAACACTTCTAGATCAAATGATAATCAAATGAATCTAATTGTGCTACTTATAGAGTTGTTCAATTGTTTATATTCTCATAGAAGTATACAAGACACAACTGAAACAAAATCGGATTTGATTCAAGAGAATCAATTCATGAAGATTTATCCACAGTTTGCAAGGATTGAATTCCTTAATATGTAAAGGTATTTGTTTATGAGTATGGAATCATACTTAACCGATTTAATAACTTAAACCAACTTAGTTTGCAAACGCGTACGCAAACTTAAGTTCCGGACATTGGTCTTGTCCGACAGTTCGCAAACGGGTATGCATACTGTCGTACCAGACCACAACTCAGGTGAAACCGTTTGCAAACGGGTATGCAAACTTGGTTCCCGGATTTTGACAGTAAAAACCGTTCACATACTGGTATGCTTACTTGGTTCCCGGACCTGAATCATACTACAATAGTTTACATACTGGTATGCATACTATGCTATATTCAGACAATGGTTACTTGTTCTAAACTCTCATTTAAATCATTGAAACATCCCTAGAAGACGACAATAGATCTCACACAAACTATTATCTTATAAGTAATTTTCAAGTGATCGAATGATCAATATGAAACATTCCAAGTCTACATCAAATGACTATCTCACACAAATCATGTAAGATGTTTCAAGGCAATTTTCACATGATCATCTTTTGACTCATTGTTTAGTTTCCAACAAATAAATCGTTTTCAACTAAACTCGTCAAGAATAATGATGAACGTATTTAAAGCAAAAAGCTTTCCAACACATATTTCGAGAAAGATATAAGCGAGTTAAACTCAGCTCTAAATATCAAATGTGTATAATATAAAGTCTATATATGTATACGACTTAGTCTCAATAGGAGATAGAATATAATAGACTTATGAGTGATAGATAAGTTTTAGTCTCCACATACCTTTTTTTGATAAAGTTCCTCCAAGCTCTCATTAGTAGATCTTCGTCTTCAATCGATGAACGTCGTGAAGTCTAAATCTCAACTAAACATTCTATCCTAAT
This sequence comes from Papaver somniferum, assembly GCF_003573695.1. Classification (NCBI taxonomy): domain Eukaryota; kingdom Viridiplantae; phylum Streptophyta; class Magnoliopsida; order Ranunculales; family Papaveraceae; genus Papaver; species Papaver somniferum. The sequence continues at coordinate 130,970,993 of NC_039363.1, read as the reverse complement.
CCGAGACATGGCTATAGGTAGACTAGAAATCAAGACTTATACTTTTGATCATCTAAACTTGACAAACAAGCTTGAGATATCAACGCTTGCAAGTCGACCGAGCAGTGCTCTAACATGTCCAAAATCCTTTTTTTCACGAAAGTAAGGTCACTCATGTTGTTCTCTCGGGAATAACATTTTATGGGGGAGAGTTCTTAAATGAACTTGTGTTTAATTGATATATCTTTGTGGGGAGTGTGGCTGTGGAATTATAAAGGGGATGCTTGTATCTTTTTAAGATCCTAGGATGAGCGCTAAGTATTTATTACTATGTGATATCATCTAAAACAAGTTGATATGAGGAGTGATATTTTAACTATGTTATTATGTAGTATCTTCATCTTCCTTAAAACTTGAGATATATTTTGGTTGTACTCATTACGATCCCGTGATTTTCGTACCTTTGTTAATTTTATTGACAAAAATGGGGATAACTATTTAGTAGTTTCATATTACATACATATGGTTTATGGATCATTATGTAAGGGGGAGTGAATCATTTAAGCAATAGGTTTACCTATTAAACAAAAGATGTAAGTATTTATTAAGTAGGAGAAACATATCACCATAGTATTACTTCAGAGTTGAGATACAATTGAACTTTGGAGAGAAGATGATAATACTATGTTTCTGTATAACAACCATTGAGAATATTCGTTTTCAAAAAGTTGTTATCGCAATGGAATCGGTTCTTCAACAACAACGATGCTGAGTTGGACACGTTCAGAATCATTGCAACTTGAAATAACGAAGAGTTCAAGGAGAGTTGGAGAAACCAAAGAAATCAAGAAGACATGGTGGATCGAGAAGTTCTTTCAAAACTTTATTTTTTGTTATCCATATGTATTAAATAGTTTTGTCAATAAAATTAACAAAGGGGGAGATTGTTAGAGCATTGCTCGGTCGAACTCACAAGTGTTGCTATTATCATGCTTGTTGTCAAATTTAGTTGTCAAAACTATATCTTGATTTCTAGTCTACAATTAGTTAAGTCTCGGTCTAGGATAGTGGAGTTGAGAAACGAACCAGTCATCATTTGTGTTTTACCGTTTGAAGGCGAAGATCAACCGAAGCTTTTGGAGAATTTCATGAACAAAAGGTAAGTGAAGACTGAACCACCTGTTTCTCAAGTTATATTCACTTTTATATCTTGAGAAGATTGCGCATAACTAATTAGACTAGCTTGCATATAAAAGAATTTCGAGTCGAAAACTAATTATTTAGTTTACGAATTTCTCGAAATATAAAGACTAAGCTTAATGAACATTTATTCATGCTTGACCAAAATTTGGTGGAGAACAATTTATTGTTCAGAACCAAACCATGATTCAAGTTTATCATTCAAAAATAACCTGGAACAGTGATATTTGGCATTGATGTTATTCAGTAATGTTTCAAATCGATTTAGAGAAATATAGAACTACTATATTCGGAATTTGTCTGAACCCGTATTACATGTATTCGTACACGTAGCGGATTAGCTATATATCGACTTTCAAATTTGTATGATATGCATACTCGTATGTACATCATGAGAAAATCTATTTGTTTCGTGATCCAGATAGGTATGTATATTCGTACATAAACCATTATGGAACTTTGGCAAGGGAACCAGATTAAAATAATCAAACCGGTATGCGATGCAAAAAAAATTTATGTTCTAGAACCAGTTTAGTACCAAAGCCGGTACGTAAACTTAACTTTCTATCAACTTCGGAACCCGGAACAGACAAAGGACCAAAGTTTGCAAACCAGTACGTGAACTAAAATGTTCTGTGAATTCCGGAACTTTGAATTAGTTCAAAGTTTGCAAACCGGTATGTGAACTGAAATATTTTGTAAGAGTCTGGAACTTGGTGATTGCATAAGTGTGCAAAACGGTTTATGAACTGAGTAGTCCTATTGACTCCGGAACTCAGTCATTGCATACAAGTTTGCAAAACGGTCCACGTACTATGACTCAACCGATTCACGAACAGTTCAAGTACTTGTACTTGGTACATTTACAAACTATGTCGATTGTGATTCAATTGCGATTAAATTATTTCCTTGAAGTAATTTGCATTTGATCAATTCTCTAATTAACAGTAGACCAATTTTTTCACATAATTGCGATTCAATATTCATGTCTTGTGAACATGAAAATGAATGTTAAGCTTTTAAGTTCAAACATACTAGTTTCGGCTAACCATATAGAACATAGTCTTTATACACGGTTCAATTACGGTTTACCTAATCGTAGTGTATATCTTGTATATGTGAATAAGATTCAAAGCTTACATCTAACGATGAATATTGATTGTTTGGTTCCAAAGCTATCTTAGCTTAAACCTAAAGCAACCTAGGATTTGAAGTCTATATAAGGGGGAACTCTTGGAAAATGCGATCTTTGAATCCTGACACTACTTGTTAGTGTGTCCTAGTTGTATCTAGAGTCGTCCTTTCCAGAAACCTTTTTAGGATTTAGTGACTACAAAGACTTCATTGAGATTCGTGAAGCCAGGTCCAGTTATCTTTTATCTTGATAACTTGAGTATCCTGATCTTGATTGTTTGTAGAGCTTTGCTCCATCAATCAAGATAGATAGTAATAAACAAAGTCTATTCTTCTCATAATTTGTTGATTCCGCAAGTTTTATACTTGTGAGGTGAACAATAATCTAGGCTGAACTTCGGGTTGCATAAGTCCGAATTTTGAGGATAGCCATACCTTTGTTTAAGTTGCCATCGATTTACATACCTGGATCTATCATTTGATCTGATCATCCGTTTATATCGTAAATCAGGAAATCAATAAATAGGCTTAATCTATGGGAGACAAATTTGGTTTAAAGTCTTCAATTGAGTTGAGGAAACTATTAGTTGGTGTTAGACCGTCTAAGGGAATCAATTGCGCAGAGTCTTGCAAGGATTCAAGAGGCGTAAGGAGCGCGACTGTACCAGAATCAGTGGGAGACTGAGTTCAGGCTCAATTACATTCCAGAACGAAGTTAATTGGTAGTAGGTTAGTGTATGTAGCGGCTTAATACAGTTTGGTGCTCAATCTGGATTAGGTCCCGAGGTTTTTCTGCATTTGCGGTTTCCTTGTTACCAAAACTTCTGGCGTCTGTGTTATTTCTTTTTCCGCATTATATTGTTTATCTTTATAATTGAAATATCACAGGTTGTGCGTTGATCAATCACAATAGCTAGGTCCAACCTTGTTGATCGGAAAAGATTTGATTGATCCTTGGACATTGGTCTTTGGTACCATCCGAGAACTCTCTTTGTGGTTAGGTTCACAGATTCAATTCTCTAGATGTTTTAACAACAAGAGAGAGAGAGAGAGATATAACTCTAGGCACTTTCTTTGATTGAGTTTTTACTCTCGGAGTTGTGTTGGGATTGTCCATACAAATTGCCTAAGAAAACGTTGGTGGTGTATTTTGGTATCCCCTTCAAGTTTGTCTTGTGAAAAATAGCGAAATATGATTTAACAATTAGATGTTCAAAGGTCCTTAACAATATTAGTTTTATGAATCAATTTGTGGATCATAATCGGAAACTTCCCATTCAAATGAACATCATAAGAGAGAAATATGAACTTACTGATATTTCTACTCAGAGTAGGTTGGCAAACCAATTCACAAACCATTTATATCTGAGATACAAAAACACAAGAAGGTTGGCAAACCAGTTCGCGAACCGCAAGTACTGTTGGGAACAGTTCACGAACCCGGTTGGCGAACCATGGTGAACTGAATTTTATAAGTTAGATAAATATGCTAGCAGTTGGTGAACCCAGTTCACGAACCGTGGTCAACTGAGTTCGTTAGTCTATAAGAGTTGGCGAACCCGTTTCACGAACCGTAGCACCCTGACTCCTGAAAAAGCCCTACGGTTGGCGAACCTTGTACCAATTGTCCCGACAATGTTTAGCAGATGATGAAACACTTATTATTTTAATATGTTTAGTAAATCTAGAACTCTCTTAAAAACTTCTAAGACTTCATTGATCACTTAAACACTTATGTGTGTATACTATGATTAATTTCTTGGGTGTTTAAATGAACATCAAATAACTTTCAATTCTTTGGCTAACTTGCCAAACCGAACAGTCATTATACGCGGTTCCATAACCAAACTTATGTGTATAGCCTTCTATGATATTTTGAAGACCTAAAGTGTTTGCTTGATTTTTAAGTTATCTTAGCTTGAATTCTAAGCTAACTACGGTCTTTGAAAACTATAGATCGAGCATCTTTGTCAACTGGGAAAATCAATCCCTAACACTTTGTGTCCTAGTTGATTCTAGAGTCTTCCTATATTGACCTAGGTTTCCTCTGTGAAACGTTATTAAGTCTATGACTAAAATTCTTCGCCTTGGAGATTTGTGAATCCAGGTCCGACTTTCTTTACCTTGGTAGTTCGTGTATCCCGATCTTGTTTTCTGTTATCGAGGTTTTCGTAATCTCTTTCAGGCAAGATAGATAGTAATCAAAAAGTTCTTTTCGTCTCAAACTTTATGATTTATCAAGATAGGTATCTAAAGATTGATCTTAATTTATTTTTTGAAGATTGTTCTTGAGAGGTGATTAAGAACCTAGGCCTTCTCTTAGGGAGTCTTACGTTCTGGATTTGTGAGGTTTGCTAGCTTTCTCTATTGCAAACATATTTCCACACCTTGATCTTTGATTTAAGCGAAAATCAAATAGGCTTTTTTTAGAGGAAGATTTGTATCAAAAGTATTCACTTCAGCTGAAGCAACTCTTACGCTATAAAAGACGTCATCTAAGGGAATCAATTGCGTAGAGCCTTGCGAGGTTCAAGAGACGAAAGGAGCGCGACTGTAACTAAATCTCCTGGAGGTTGAATTCGGTCACAACTATATTCCAGTCCAAAGTCTGATAGTAGACTACTGTTTGTATCGGCTTAATACAGTTTAGTGTTCAAATATGGACGAGGTCCCATGGTTTTTCTGCTATTGTGGTTTTCTCGTTAACAAAACTTCTGGTGTCTTGTGTTTTTCCTTTTCCGCATTATATCATTTATCTTTATAATTGGATTTACACATATTTATACTTATTCAATATTAGTAGATATGTCCACTTAATTGTAATCCGATTGTGAGACTAGTTTCTTGTATAATTCGTATCTTTAGATGTAGATAAAAAGTTTAATTACTTGGAAGATACGATTAGATTGATCTTATTGATTTTTGGGACCTTCGAAACACCCTGCTTAATAATTAGGTTTACGGACTTTGTATCTATCTATATGCTGACAAAGTAGAGGTTGAGATATAAACTATTTACACATATTGTCAAGGATCATTTAGTTGGTCCACTTGTTATTGTATTAAGTTTTGTCCATATAGGTTGCGAACAAAAAAGTTGGTGGTGTAACATCTTACTGAAAAGACCAGGGTACCCAAATATACCTATATCTAAAACTTTTCCTACCTATAAGTCCTTTCTCCGAAAGCGATTGTCTATGGACTGAGTCGAGACAATGCAACTAATCGGTTCACACTTCATGTGATCGTCTATGGATATGAGATCGAGACAATACAACAACGAAGTATGTTTACTTGATAAAAGGTTCGGACTTAACCAAACACAATAGGATTACTTATCAAATAAAGAGGAATTAACATTTTGTGTAATTTACTTTAATTATAATAAAACAATTATAATGCGGAAAATAAAAGTAAATGACTCAACAATATTTTGTTAACGAGGAAACCGAAAATGCAGAAAAACCCCGGGACCTTGTCCAGAATTGAATACTCTCAGGATTAAGCCGCTATACAAAATAACCTAACTTCGTATAATTGAGATCAAGAAACTAAACCTATAGTTCACCTAGTTCCGTCTGTATTCCCACGCCTCCAACTTATGAATAAGTCACGTACTTGGAACAATTTCTTTGGTTCGTATTCCAAACATTAAAGGAACAACAAATCTGTTTGGTATCAACTCTCTTCAACCAAATGATATGAGTCGGACAAAGGCTCTTATGTTTATCTTAACATAAACTCCTTCATCAGGTCCTTAGATCTATCTTATGTTCAATTACCGAAGTAATCGTTTAGATTTTGCAATCAACACTCTTAATCCAAAGAATTGTATTGATGCCGATCTAGTCAACTAATCAATCCAATTCTATCACAAGGATAAAACCGATTACAGTTGGATCCTCTTTTTACCGAAACAAGTATCGTGCACACCAAAGATTATGAACCCCAAATCAGAAATCTTCAAATCTTCTTAGATCTTCAATAAATACCTGCACACAACAACTTGAATCTCTTGTGATCAATCACGCACAGAGCGGATTCTGCTAATAATGGATTATCACAAGATCGTCTTTAGATCTACAAACAGTCTAAAGATACCTATCGAAACTCTGAACTAGTTTGAGTGAATCTTATACTAGAAGAGAAGATCCTCAAGCATGAACAAACTAGGTGCAATCAAAGTTCAACCACCGTTAGTCAATCAAATCAATGAAAACAAAAGATAAACCGCAATTATCTAGTTTCCCACCAACGATACTAATAGAGATTCTCAATCCCAAAGAAGACTTTAAAACGAGCGGCCGTAAGAGATTTCGCCTAATTAGGTTACTCTCCTCTCCGAATAGGCGGCTTCACCAGTAGCAGCGAGGTAGTTTGCTGTTACGAAGGATTAGTTTGCTAGAAATGCAAACTTCAAGTATTTATAGACTACGAAGTTTGGGCACCAAGGAATTTACAAAATCGAAAATATTCTCAAGATATTCATTAAAGCACAAATTCGGTTTCCATAATTTCTGGAAATGCTCTGTCCAAACATAATGACCGAAATCTCTTGTAAAATCTCTAATTAGTAAATGCACATTACTAATTCTTATCTTCATAAAAATGAAATTAATAATCTTAATTAAAAGATTCTTAACTTATTTATGTTTCGATCCTTGGATTCTCTTCCCTTAGGTATTAAGGAATAACTTGGAACAATTAAAGATTAACACTCACCGCACGTGTTCAAAGTATGTCGACATCCTTACTTTGTAAGTCCTCTTTCATACTTACAACCTTGAAACCAATTTTCCACACTTCCAAACAAGTTTAGAATTGGTTCATCTGACTTTCAAGAACTATGTGATAGATCAAAGAACATTCAATCATAAAACATGTATGTAACGGTTCTACCAAAACAAGTTTCGATTCTACCTCCATGTGAGTACTGTGCTTAGTCACACTAGCTTTACAAAATTCAGTTGACTAGGTACTAGGATCGTTTCCCCACATATGTATGGCATCTAAATTATATGTGTTGCACATGTCCATGGGATCAGTTCCCATTTCTGCTATAAACTTGTTGCACCTCATACAAGGATCGATTCCCCTTTGTGATGTGCTGCACCTCTTACTAGGATCGGTTCCCCTTTACCCAGATTTGTTCAGACATAAAATCACAAACTCGATCATACCATCTTAGGTGATTACTTAAGATCGATTTCACTAATAAAACTCATACTAACACATAAGTCAAGCCTTTGTGAATAGTTTTACCAAGAACATAAACAAGTCATGAGCGGTTATACTAATCACACATATTGTTTGTTCACAAGATATGCAATGAATAACAATATCAATAACACCTGGTGATTTCCTTTTAGATTCACAAACCAAGTTCATGAATTTACTTCCTTAGAACACATGTAAAACATTGTTCCCTATGATGAAATCCTCACCTCATACCCATACATAATCACAATAGCATTTAAACGATTATGTCGATGTCTAATCTACAAAGTTTAATGGTTAAGCAATAAACCTCGTATTGTATTCCTTAATACTATGTCTATCTAGAGTTCAATCATGCTTCGCAGTTTTGTTTTCAATATGCACGACTTGAAAGATACATTAGGGAATGAAACATTTCAAGTCAAATATCACTAACCTCAAGTGGAAGGAGGATGTTGTCGTTGTAGCTCCTTGCTTCTTCACATTTTCAAGTCTCCGCAATACTTGTAAAGTCTCATTATCCTAATACTTTCAAGCTAACCTATACGAAGTTGACTCTAGTACATTATCAAGCGACTCTTAACATGAGTTTTGATTCACTAAAATATGACAACCAAACTTGACATACCAACGCTTGGTAGGTTCAACTGAGCTATGCTCTAACACTTACCATATATCACTGCTGACTTTTCCTGTAAACATTGAGAAGAAAATGACAAGAATAATGCGATAGTGTCTATAGGGAACAAAATCAAAAAGACTAAACATGTGTTAGGTCTCATGAACCAAAGAAGAATGGTGGACTGAAAATCAAGAACTTGAGAACAATAAACAAAGTTTTGCTCTCCAAATGGATATGGAGATACTCTAAGGAGAATAAACCATTGTGGAGAAGAATAGTGTAGCAACAAACAAGTAAGAGTGAGAAAACATTGATTCCCACGGATATTAATATTCCACAAGGAAAAGGATTATGGAAAGGAATTTTAAAAAATAAACAAGAGATGAAGGAAAACATGTCAATGACAGTGGATAATGGAAAGGGTTCGTATTTCTGGCATGACAATTGAGAAGGTGAAGGCATTCTAAAGGATCATTTTCCAGCAATTCAAGAAAAACATGTACCAAATAAAATACCCTTGATGAATATGTTAACTTGAATAGTAATTATGAACTAAAAATTGGGTTTTTATCTTCATATGAAGTCAGAAGAAACTATTTTGAGTTAATGAGGAAAATCACATCACCACTACAATTTACAACTGATGAAGAAAAAGTTACATATTTTGGTGTATGTGGTGGTAAATTTCCAAACTAAATATGTTATGAGAAATATAACAACTAAAGAACTGTAAGTGTTGTTGTTTACGCATTATTCATATGGCAGAAAGACGTCCCACTAAAGGTATCTGTTATATTATGATCTATTTTTCACAACTCAATCCCAGCTCTAAAGAAGCTATGTGGTGTTGAAGAGGAAAATAGTGACCATATTTTCTTTCATTGTGATTATGTGAGAAAAGTCTAGTTTTATTTCATCTAATCATTCAAGATCTCTTGGCGTTTGCAAGACAATCTGGTGCAGAACTTTATGGTATGGTAGGAAGAGATGCAAGGATTTGGAGATTATTACCTTATGTAGTTATTTTATTTTATTTTGATAAAAGAAAATTATATTAAGCTAAGGAAGAAAATATACAATGCTTGAGCAAGATAACATTTCCAACCATACATACTTTCTTTGTAAATCCCAAATCTTAGAGTTGATAACCATATCATTAAATCTAAAAACATACTTAGCTAATTTGTCTGCGATACTATTACATGATCTCCGAATATAAGCAAAAAAAGAATTAGCAAGAAACTTTTTGCATTTCAACTTCAAAGCTTCAATCAAAATAACTTTGCTCCTCCAGTTTATAGCAAAAGAATTCTCCTTCATGCTGATAATGACATTTTGGTTGTCATTTAGGAAGACTAGTCTTGCATTTCCATAGTGTTGAGTCCAGTTGATAGCTTCTGTTCGGGCTCTTGATTCTTCTTCTTCGAGTTACGACACCAGCCTGAACCTTCTGAGAAATCACAAACAATACCATTAAAATCCATCATAACTATGCCATTTGGATGTTTTCGAAAAAAAAGAATGCGCATGTATTTTCAAGGAAGAAAATGCTAAGTGAGGATTTGATCTTAGATGTGAAAGCTTTGATAGTCTTGTGGTTTTAGACCTCAAATCTTTTCGAATCCATTCTTGTTTCCAATATCTAGATGTTACTGTACTATAACTTACTTTTGTAATTGTCTCAGATGACATCTATTTTCACCCTCTTTTAAAATAAATCTAACCTTTTAAGTCTAAAAAAGAAAAAAAACAACTTTACCTAGTACCTCATTATAGCTCTTATTTCAGAGAACGCATATTTCGTCCAATAAAAAACAAGATTTTCATCATCATTTAGCGTGGGAGCTTTATTAGAGCAAGCTTATGGTGGAAGAACTCTATCTTCCATCTTCTATTCCACCTCATCATTTGGAATCGTTCATGGAAGCTCAAATCTTATGATGGAACCATAATAACGCTAAAAAAGAATAATGTTTGACTTTTTCAATGGTATTTGACTAAAATATTTGCATGGTTGAAATTAAGAGTGTCTTTTAGCACGCTACTTAGAATAACGTTTTCTTTGGATTTCACACACCATTCCACAAAACCATGGAACATGGATTGGAAAAAGTGTGGATGACACCAACTTGGAATCCATTAGACTTGACATTCCACACTTTTTCCAAGCTTGAAATAGGTTGGATTCCACCATAAAACTTGCTCTAATAATTCCATCTTCCATATTCCATGAGACCTCAACATTTGGAATTGATGATTAAATCTCAAGTCTTATGGTGGAATTACATAAAAGCAAAACTAAATAGCGTTTGACGCGAATCAAAATAACGTTAAACTTTTAGTTCTGTTTCGTTTTAATGTTCTCTCTAGAACAAATGGAGAATAGAGACGTATTTCATCATTTAATTTTATTTTAATATTCTCTCATTATATTTCTTTTTGTATGCTAGTTAAAGGCTAGCAAATAATAAACCGACACATCATACATATACCTTCATTCAAGGGATTTGAAATTTAACATATATTTTTTTCTCAACTTCCTCTAGAGACACGTGTATATCATTTCTTAAATAATTAAATCGGGATTGGAGTTTGTTATTAGAGAAAAATAACTTAATAATAGTTTAATGAAAAACGTTATTTTGAATAGCGCAAAACGCAAAACAGAATAACATTTTTTGTCATCTAGCACGCGGTTTGGAATCACGGTCAGCGCTATTCAGATTAATTTTTCACTTGGGTTCCACGTGGTTTGGAAAAATTGTGGATGACCCCAACTTGTAAACCATTAGAATTGACATTCCACACTTTCTCCAAACTTGGAATAGCTTAGATTCCACCATAATACTTGTTGTACTCAATTATATGTGTTAGAGCACTGCTCGGTCGAACTCGCAAGCGTTGCTATCTCAAGCTTGTTTTTCGATGTTAGTGATCAAAACTATAAGTCTTGATTTCTAGTCTACTTATAGTGATATCTCGGACTAGGGTAGATTGTGTAGTTGAGCATTAGACTTCACAGTGTTCATCAATTGAAGACGAAGAACTACTAAGGCGAGCTTGTGGAACTTCATCAACAAAAGGTATATGGAGACTAAAACTCATCTATCACTTGGAAATTATATTTCTACTCTATCTCCTATATTGAGACATAGTTCGTATTACTATATGGTTTTCGATTATGCACACTTGGATTCCGAGATGAGTTTAACTCGCTTACATATTTCTCGAAATATGTAGTGGTAAGCTTTCGCTTCAACCAAGTTCATTTTATATTCTTGACGAAAGCCAAAATATGATCATGTGAAATCGTCGAGTGACATCTTACATAGTTTGTGTGATACAATCATTTGGTGTAGACTTGGAATGTTTCGTTATGATTATTGCAATAACTTGAAAATTGCTTTGATGTTAATAGTGTGTGAAAACGGCTATTGTCATCCTCTAAGAAAGTTTCAATGATTGAAATAAGAGTTTAGAACACTTAACCAACATTGGATTATAAACATGTTGTGCACTCTTTCATATATGTGATCCATTTCCGGGAACCATAGTATGCATACCCGTATGCGTACCTCTTGGTTTGAGAAGTCCGGGAACCTAAGTGCGCGTACCTGTACGCATACTGGCGTAGGTTTATGACCCGAAATTTCTGATGGGTTTGGAGGTATGGGTACCCGTTCGCATATTGGCGAAAACCAAACTTGGTCCGGCTATTTAAGTATGTGTAACCGTATGCATAATTGAATGGTTAAAGTTCTAAAATCGGTTGTGACATGAACAAATACATTTATATAATAAGTAATGCATTCCTTGCAAACCGTGCTATAGTGTTCATGAATTGATTCGAGTGAATCAAATAGATTTTGCTTCAATTGTTTTTTTCAATATAGCAATTGAAAAACTCTTTAACTAGTTTCATTTGAGTCATTTGAACTAGTTATGGTTAAGATGAATAAGGTTGATATGAGAGTGTTCATATAGCTAACCTCGGTTAAGGAACAAGTCTGGAAAGTCTAGATCGAGAAGGTGGAAGTCTTTCAACTCTTCTCCTCTGGAACCAATCTCTAGATGTCCTAGGCTTAAACCTCAGAAAAATCCTTCTGATGGACCTCTAAAAAGGTTTATGACTAATCCTTATGGAATATGTTATAATGAATGGAAAGAAGGGAATACACGATACAAACACACAATAGATTTGTACAACTCTAATCCTATAATTCATAGTGAGAACACTTCTCACTCCCTTGCCTGATTCCAAGTAAGTTCATCCTTGTATCTATATTGAGAGTTGCAAGGATGATGATTGTGGGAGTCTCAAGATTAGTTGTATGTTTTTATGCGTTTTTATGTTATCTTTATGAGTTCTTGATCTTGATGATCATGTGTCATGCTCTAACTCTTGAGAATTGATAACTAATAGTGTGTTTCCTCTTGTTGGATTTTTTCCAAATCTTTTCTTCATATGTGACCGGTCCACGAACGTTCGTGTCTCCTTCTTATGAGTTCATAGGGTTTCCATAACAAGAGAATCCTTCTCCCGTTTACAAACATATATATATATACATATATATGTATATATATTTTATTATGTTATTCCATCCCTAACAAAAATTATATGGAGAACTCTTCAAGATCTCAAGAGATTGTGAGTCTTGACATGGAGGAGGACACTCAAGGACGTGGTTCAATTTAAGAACTGGTTTTGAAGAAGATGCTTGCAAGGAAATAGCACAACTCCTGGATTGATGAATTTGTCAAGGATTTAACTCATTTTCAGTATGATTCAAAGGTCAAGTTTGCAAACCTTCAATTGCAAATAAATCATCTTTTAGATTGCCAGGCCAGAATCCTTGCTAAGCAACAACTATTGATATGGAATCAGAAGAAACTCATCGCGGACTACGTTAAGGCTAGACAACTTTCTCATGTTGTTGATCATAAAGTTAGTGTTCTAACTCATGAACATGGAGTTTCCACGGTCAAGAGAGTCAAGGAAATCAGCGACACCTTTTATGATGGATTCATTGAAAGGTATGAAGTCATCAAAGAACAATAATCTTTGTCTAGGAAACTTCTTATGAGAATTTATTATTGTGTTTTAAGAAGGATAACTAGGGTTTGGAATATCCATTATTGTGAGTACACATAGCTATTATCAACGCTCTCATCTTGCAATGTTTTTAGATTTATTTGTTTAAATTCTAAAGTTTATTTGGAAGATGATTTTTGCAGTATTATCTTTATGATTTTATATATTGCAAATCGTTATGGGATATGTTTTTTACGTCCGTGAACCTTTACTATCCCATATTTTTTCAAAAGTTAACTCTATTATATGTCGGTATGAAAGTGTTGATAAAATATAGAATAAACTTTTGACTACAAAAGTTAAGCCTTTTATGTCATTATGTAAATACTGATGGAAGAAAGGATGAACTTTTGTATACAAACATTAAGTCTATTATATGTCATTGTGCAAATGGTGATGAAAAATATAATGAATCTTTGACTATTCTGCAGTATTGGTCTTTCCATGATCCACATCTTTGTGTATGTATTGTGTTGCTCCGTATGTTTTCTTATGCTGAGCATGACCAATTGAATTGATCATTTTCCTTGTGGTTAATTCAATTGTGATTTTTGTATACAAATTCATGTTTCATGTGATTTGTTAATGTCCAAATAAATCCTTATTTTCTTGTGAAAGTAAGGTCGCTCTTGTTGTTCCTTCGGGAATGACATATTATAGGGGAGAGTTCTTATTTGAACTTGTGCTTAATTGACAAATCTTTGTGGGGAATGTGGCTGTGGAATATTATAGGAGTTATCTTGTATTTTTATAAACTCCTTGATGAATACACTAAGTTTCGACTATGTGAAATCATCGAACCAAGTTGGTATGTTTTTCTCTTTTGGTCATGAAGTATCTCTATGAAAATTTCATGAGGATACCACTAGTTTTCGTACCTCTGCCAATTTATATTGACAAAACGGGGAGAATTAATGTGTAGTTCACACTACAGATACATATGGTTTTCAAATCATTATGTAAGGGGGAGTGGTTTCCATGTGAGATGGAGTATTGACTAAGGGGGAGTGATACATATCACCATAGTATAGTTGTCGAAGTTGTGATACAATTGAACTTTGATGTTGTGTAGTAATACAATGACACTGTGTAACAATGATTGAGAGCTTTTGTTTTCTCATTGTTATGGCAACGGATTTTCAACAAAGATGATGTTGAACTTACAACCTTTGGAATCATTGGAGTACTTGGAAGTCACGAAGATTTCGAGTAATGTTGAAGAACCAAAGAGATCAAGCATTTGGATGAAAATCTACAAAGTTTATTTATTTTGTAATCCATATATATTGATAGTCTTGTCACTAAAATTTACAAAGGGGAAGATTGTTACAGCACTGCTCGGTCGAACTCGCAAGTGTTGTTATCTCAAGCTTGTTTGTCAATGTTAGTGATCAAAACTATAAGTCTTGATTTCTAGTCTACTTATAGTGATGTCTCGGACTAGGGTAGATTGTGTAGTTGAGCATTAAATCATCAATTGAATACGAAGAACTACCAAGGCGATCTTGTTGAACTTCATCAACAAAAGGTATGTGAAGACTAAATCTCATCTATCACTTGGAAAGTCTATTTCTACTCTATCTCCTATATTGAGACATAAGTCGTATTACTATATGGTTTTCGATTATGCACATTTGAGATTTAGAACTGAGTTTAACTCGCTTACATATTTCTCAAAATATATGTTGGTAAGCTTTCGCTTCAACCAAGTTCATCTTATATTCTTGACGAAAGTCAAAAGATGATATGTGAAAATCACCGAGTAACATCTTACATGGTTTGTGTGATATAATCATTTGGTGTAGACTCGGAATGTTTCCTTATGATTATTTCAATAACTTGAAAATTGCTTTGATGCTAATAGTGTGTGAAAACGGATGTTGCCATCCTCTAAGAAAGTTTCAATGATTGAAATAAGAGTTTAGAACACTTAACCAACATTGGATTATAAACATGTTTTGCACTCTTGCATATATGTGATACATGTCCGGAACCATAGCATGCATACCCGTACGCATACCTGTTGGTTTGAGAAGTCCGGGAACCTAAGTGCGCTTACCCATATGCATACTGGCGTAGGTTTCTGACCGGAAATTTCTGCTTGGTTTGGAGGTATGCGTACCCGTTCGCATACTGGAAAAAACCAAACTTGGTCCGGCTATTCAAGTATGCGTACCCGTTTGCATACTTGAATGGTTAAAGTTCTAAAATCGGTTGTGACATGAACAAGTACATTTATATAATAAGGAATGCATTCTTTGCAAACCGTGACTATAATGTTCATGAATTGATTCGAGTGAATCAAACCGATTTTTCTTCAATTGTGTTCTTCAATATAGCAATTGAAAAACTCTTTAACTAGTTTCACTTGAATCATTTGAACTAGTTATGGTTAAGATGAATAAGGTTGATATGAGAGTGTTCATATATCTAACCTCGGTTAACTACGGTTGAGCCAACATGGTGTACACGTTTAGGTACGGTTACATAAACCTAAATGATGGTACATTTCATTTGTGTATAACAAGCTAAGTTCGATCTAACGGTTTAAATATATTAGCTTGAATCTAATCAGGATTTCATCTGATGGTGAATATTGAATGCTTTGTTACCAAGGTAACTAAGATTGCAAACCCTGATTTGAAAACTATATAAAGGATAACTCTAGCAACTAGGAAACCTAATCCCCACACCTTCTGTGTGATACTAGTTGCGACTAGAGTTGATTCTCCTTTAACCTTAGGTTTTTCACGAAACCCTATAGGTTAATGATTTGAAGACTTCATTGGGATTGTGAAGCCAGACCCCAATTATTTTATCTGTAGTTGCCTGTTCTGATCTTACCTTTACTATCGTGATTGAGTATTATCTTTGCTAAGATTTGCTTGAGATCTATCTCTGATAGGTAAGATTAAAAGTAGTCACAAACATCTTCGTCTCATCGTTTGTGATTCCACAGTATCTTGTTTCATTAATCGATTAAGATTATTGTGAGGTGATTGATATTTTTAGGCTGTTCTTCGGGAATATAAGTCTGGTATATCAATTGGTTCCCGTTCACCTTGATTTATCAAAATATGGAACAAAACTCATAGGTATTTCTGTGGGAGACAGGTTTATCTATTCCAATATACTTTTCTGTGTGAGACATATTTGTTTATCAAGTCTTCGACTATGGGTCGTAGCAACTCTTGGTTGTGGGTGAGATCAGCTAAGGGAATCAAGTGCGTAGAATCCTGTTGGGTTTCATAGACGTAAGAAGCGCAACTGTACCTTGATCAGTGTGAGATTTATTAGGGATCAACTACATTCCAGTATGAAGTTCATTGGTAGTAGGCTAGTGTCTGTAGCGGCTTAATACAGTGTGGTGTTCCAAACTGGACTAGGTCCCGGGGTTTTTCTGCATTTGCGGTTCCTCGTTAACAAAACTTCTGGTGTTTGTGTTATTTCTTTTCCGCATTATATTTTGTTATAAAATTGAAATATTACAGGTTGTGCATTGAATCGATCAATTGGGAAATCCAACCTTGGTTGTTGATTGAAATTGATTGATCCTTGAACATTGGTCTTTGGTACCATTCAAGTTATTTCTCTTATATTCAATCGGGCTTGCAAATTCTTATTTGTTGATTGCAGATTTAATTGGGAGATTGAGATACAAAACTCTTTGATATACTTTTCTCTAGATTGAGTCTGACTGTCTAATTGATTCTCTTGAAAGTATATTGGAGTTTGTCTATTCATATTGCCAAACAAAATATTGGGTGTGGTTGTTAGACCCGCCGCTTTTTCAGTATGGATTTTCATAGATTTTTAATTTGAGTGACTTCCGGAGATTCTTTAAAAATCTAGAGACTTCTAATGATTCTCTGGGAGTATTTTAGAGAGTCTTTGTGACTTCTAGAGATAAAAAAAAAATGAAATTTACAAAGACTCTTTGTGATTTATAGAGACAAAAAAATGTATAACATACCCTTAAACGTCTACCAATTTTTATTATCCATGCTACAATGTTCATAAAAGTACCATGAATACTTAATCATATATGTGTCTGTTGTCAATATAAATCTCATTGTTGTCATATGCCTTAGTTTTCATTCTCTTTATCCCACTCGTCCCACATTTTATTTGCTATACTATCTCGCCACTGATTAGCATCTTCTCGTTGTTGTCTCTGAGTTTGATTTTAGGGAAGATTAACTTTAGGATCTCTTTAATCAGTGGAAGTATCTGGTTTCTCTTCAAGTGTGTTGTTACACTGATCTAAGTGCAAATCCATTGTCACGTGACTCATGTTGATCCAAACTACAAAGGCAAATCCAAGATACGCCATCAACCTAAAAAAGCAAAAAAAGTAAGGTACAATTATAGATCAAGCATATTCTCGAACGATTGTTATGCAAATCCGGTATCACCCAATTTATATTAAGATCAGAAGTTAGTAACACCGGTAAGAGCAGTTAATCTTGGTACGGGCGAAGAACTGGAAAAAAAGAGAGAGGAGATGTCCGGTCAGCGTATCCAGATGAGGACGGAGTTGTAGAGAAGATAAAATGGAAAATATTACTGTGCATGCTTATCCAGATAAGGGCGGAATCGTAGAGTGGCCTATTCCTTTAAAGGAGGAAGGAAATAATTGGTTCACTCCCAAAACAAGAGCTCCCAAAATTTTCAAGTCTCCCAAAATATCACCTCTTTGGGAGAGATTTCTGCCATGCCTATTTTTCAAAAAAAAGTCTCCCTAAATCTCTAAAACAACATATCAATTAATTTTAATTCTCAATTGAATAACAGGTGTGTTGTAGTAACTCTTATAAAATCCTAATCCAATAACATAGAGTTTCAGGGAATTTAAATGGCTCAAAAAAACGCGCGATTTGGTGATACTTGAACTAATTGGGTGATATAAATTACTTCCCTCAACCAATAGTGTCTGCTAAGGGGTGTTTTATGGGGGCGAAAATACCAAAATACCCTTTGGTTAATTAAAAATATTATGAAAAGATTGTAATACCCTTTCTCCTAAATTAAAATCTAAAACTTAAAAATCAAATAACCAAATTCATATCCCCCATTTCTTCATATGTTCAGGCACGGTTAGGGTTAGGTTTTGAAAAAAAAATTCTTCCATCTTCTTCTTTATCGTTCTTCATCGTCGATTAATCGTCAATTCAAAATATCTTCGTCGATTACCCCAATCTATCTATAATCATGCCTCCAATAAAGAAACCCCCGCAATCAAAATTAAAATCACTTGCTCAACAAAAACAAGAAGAAAGAATCAATCGGATTGCTCTTAGAGAAGAAGAAGAAGAAGAAGAAGAAGAAGAAGAAAACTCGGACAATCAAACTCCCGAAAAAATAACCTCTATAAGAAGGTAAGTGATTTTGAGTTATTTTATGAGTGTTTAAATCGATTTAAGGCATTGGATTTAGGTTAGAATCGCGAACTCTTACTCAAACAGTTGAGTTACAGTCAATGTTGGCATTGAAATTAGTATGGATACAATGACGGTACTGAATTACGACATTGAAAATAGTATGAATACAATGCCGGTACCTAGTTACGTCATTGATTTTAGTATGAATACTATGCCGGTATGGAGTTACCAAATCACCTAAAACTGAATGTTTTATCCCGGCATTGATTTTAGGTTGAATACAATGCCGGTAGTTTGTTACGACATTGTTTTAAATTAATTCGATTATGCTGGCAGTCCACTTTTAATATACAGGAAAACCCTAGGAATTTGTTATCAGTACTGGCATTGATTTTAGGTTTAATACCATACCGGTACTTGATTACGGTATGGATTTGAATTCTTACCTCTGTGCCGGGAGTGCTCTTTTGGTATCCGGGAACTGCTTAGGAATTACCTAAGACTACCGGCATTGTCCAAAATTATTCGGTAATGCCGGCATAGTGTTTTTGTTAAATTACTATGTCGTTTTTGGTCTCGGCATTGTAGATATTTCGTGAATCAATGTCGGTACTGATGATTTTATGTCGTTTTTCAGTATATCTATGCCGGCATCAAATATGAAAGTGAGTTGTCTTATATTTATTTCGTGTTTCTTTTGATATAGGGCTAAAGCAAAGGAAGCTAAGGATGCTGGTATAAAGAAAAGAAAGAAGAACGATCTTGGTACTCCTCAGTCTCTTCCCCCTCAAGGGAGAGAACAGGGTCGCAACTAGCGTTTGGTGGCAGCCTCTACGAGAGGGAAAAATGGGAGAGTGGTGACCATAGTCGACTCGTAATCCTTGAACCTATTGGAACAGTTGAGCACAATGAGCAAGATGAAGAGGAAAGTGAGGAGGAAGATAATGAGGTTGATCCAAGTCAATTAGAAACCCAAAACCAAGTTTTAGAAGAAGATGGTGGGCCAAGTCAAAAACGACACAAGGCAAAGGCAAAGTAAAAGTTAAAGGTTCGCACCTTCCTCATACTGATGATATAATACCTGACCTTGATCAGGGTAGAATTTGGGGTGAAGCTCGGATCCGAGAATACTATTGGGTTATAAGGACACGTGGGATCGTACTATCTATCTCCTTTTGCATTTCTCTCATCATATTTTTTATTGCCCAATGAGAGACGTTGAATTCTATTTCTCGGAGCAACTTACCATATCGAAGATATGAAGTCATCATTTCCATTAAGCTTTTCTCAAAAGCCTTATTGATCCTATCGATGTCACTCTTAAAGTATTGCTCAATTGCTTTGGTGACCGTAACCACGTCTACTTGGTTAGAATCGATGATATCTTTAAATCTCACATGAGTGAACTGCGCTACACTAGTTGCTTCATTCCCGTAGTGTCTATACTGGTTTGTCCATGCACACACAAATTTTTCCTTGAACTTATCCAACCATTGATTCCGGCAATATGAGACGGAAGTTGGATAAACTTCGTTCCAATTGGCAATAAACTTGCCCAATTCTTTTCGTACTTCTCCTCGGTAAGAGACCCATAAACTTTCTCCCAATCTCTTTGAAATTCCAACCACTTTTTATGATTTTCCTCATGTTTTTTGTCCACTCGCTTTTTGATCTTTACTCTTTCATCTTCTTCTTCTTCGGTTGATAGTTTGTTCTTGCGAACGTCTTCCTCTAGTTGAACAATCATTCTTTTCTGAATATCCGCCTTAGTAGGTTCAAACAAAGCATGACAAGCTTTTATCACATTTTGACGTATATGATATGTACATAGGAAATTTTGTGCATCCGGGAAGACGTCGGATATTGCATTCATTAATGCGTCATCTTGATCGGTTATGATGACCCTCGGAAGATGATTTTCCCGGAAGAATAATTTCAGTTTTCGTAATGGCCAATTATAATTATAATCCCTCTCGTTTTCCATTAAACACCAAGCCAATGTTAATGATACCTTGTCTGATGTTTTCCCCACGATGTTGAACAACGACATATTGTATTTGTTTGTCTTGTAGGTGCAATCCATCATAAGAACACTATAACATGTATGAGCCAATTTTGCAAGCAAAGGATGCGAAAATAATATTTGAAGAGGCTTGTTGTCCGTCCCTCTTTTAATGATACGCGTGTATTTATGATCCCAAACTATCTTCTCAAATTCTTGCGTAACGCTCCTTCCTTCCCATTCCACCCTTCTAATACTTGCTTGTGCACTATAAATCGTACTTAGAGAAGACACATTCATCCGATCCTTTTCCTTGAAGCCTTTGAGAATTTGTCTTGGTTTGACACATGCTTTGGTCAATCTCTTTACATCCTCTATTTCATGAGGTTTTAGCTTCGCAACTAGGGAGTGACCAACAAAATCTTCCGGATCTGGGTGGTTATGATGGCCGAACCACACCATACAACCCCATTCCTTGACCTTGTCTCTTAAATAGAACAAGCTTAAAGGGGCAATTATCCTTCCTCGAACGAGTCTTGTATACCCTATTAGTCTCCTTTGGATATACATAACCCTTTCTCTTGTGGCTATTCTTCTCCTTGTATACCCCACTTCTCTGGCAAGCCATCTCAAAACGAATCTTTGAACCTTGGGTATTCCTCACCAACACACACATGTTCTTAAGAGCCGTCTCTTTAGCCCAAGCAATTGCTTCCATTTTAGATTTTATTCCCTACATAAGGACAAAAATGGGATATTATAAGGTTCATTACAAGTAATCCATTAGTAAAGTTCAAGATAATAGGTGAAAAGTATTCTTTGGTAACATACCGGAGGCATTTTATAGTATTCCGACGTATCCCGACCAAGTGGTCTTGCATTTGTTGGATCAATATATGTCACAACCTAAGGATCGAATGAAAATAAAATAAATTAGTTCCAAAAAAAATTAAAATACTATGTCGGACCACAATTCCGGCATGGTCGAACTGAACCGAAACTGAAGAAAAAATTTGAAACGCTTCCCGGCATACAAATTTCATTTGAAATCAACGCCGGAAATATAGGTGACGGCATGCTCGTTATCTAAGGTTCCACGCCGGAACTCTGTACCGGCGTGGTGGATAATTAATATACCATGCCGGTATTTAGCTTTGGAAGACACTGCTTCCTGTATGCTTTTTTGGTGGTACCGGCATGGTAAGATTATAATTGAACCATCCCGGTATCATATTCCGTAGAATATTCCGTGGTAGGTAAAAAGCAACTTTTGTACCGGCATGATTTTTTCGGTTGCATACAATGCCGGCTTGCCTTTCAAAATGGAGGATATTTTAGGCCGACATGGACATAGTATGAATACCATTCCGGTAATGGAAATGCCGGCATTGTATTCATACTACGTCCTTGCCGGCACCGAACAATTTCAGCTGCAACAGTGATGGAATGAAAGAAAAAAAAAATCAAATTTTCAACACATTGGCACCTTTACCTGAGTATTGGGAGTGCTTGTATGTTGAACTAGTTTACTCTCTTGGGTTGGTTCTTCAAGAAACTCTCCATGCTCATAAAAATCATGATCTAAGGTTGTTGGTTCCACAAATACTTGAGTTGTTGTCATTAGCAAAAGATTGAAGATACGCTTCTTGTTATAGTTGAGCTAAAGATTCAACAACAATTCTCTCTTCACAATCATCCTCCATTTTCACCAAAAAAAGTTCCCTCTCAATTTTTTCCCCTCATTCTACTCTCACCTCACTCACCCAAATACAAATAAAAATACACACTAATCATTTATCAAATAATCTTATGAATTTACTAATTATAACAAGGAGAGTGCACGTGCGATGCACGTCGTCGGACTTTAGGTGTCCCACAATTTTTTTACGGGGAAATACTGACCTGAAAGTTGCATAACTTTCGATCTCCATGAAGATCCGGTGAGAACCGATGGAGAAGTTGTGAAGTTTCTATTTTAAGATCCTTATATATGTTTATAATTTCAATTATACCCCCACTATAATTTGCATATCTAACAGAAGCCCTTTCCAATCTAACAGATGAGATATAAATATAATTATATCTGATGGCTGTCATAAATAGTTCAGACGGAAATAGAGTATTATGATCTGACGGCTGTATTTTAAATCACGAAAATCTGACGACTATAAAGAATAGAGCTTAAAGACTTGTTGCTCTCATTAAAAGGGGAGATATTAAGCACTAAGCATAATTAGTAAGGGGTAGATTAGGTATTAGGTAAAATACTTAGATAGGGGGTGATACTGATTTATATATAAATCCAATTTTTTTGTCCTTTTTCTCTATCACCAATTAATTCAAGTATTCCCAATCGCGCGTTCTTAAAAAAATCTCTAACCACTAACAAAAAACAGTAAGAGACTCTCCAAAAATCTCAATGGACTAACGATAGATTCTGGAACTCTCTGGAAGTCCACCCGAATCCCAATTGACTACCCCGGTTACTCTAGGCTTTTAAGTGGGGAGATTTTCAAGTATCAAAAGGAAGCCCCATATATCCCAACCTAATGATGGGGCGAAGCCGCGAAGATGTATATCACGCAAATATTATGCAATAACCACCTGATATCATCGGAAACGTCAGTTCGTTTTCACATGGAATCAAGGACACAAAGGTGAGCTAAACTCGTGTAACCCAACACCGACTCTAACAATCACACACGCATACAGTCGTACAGTAACTCACACGTGGCAAACCAAAATGAGGTCGGTTTAAAAACCAACACCGGAAGATTTCTCAATAATGGAACAGGAACCTGTTTCAAGCAGTTAAAAGTTACGAGGAAAGAAAACGAAACGTTAAGACACAGTATCCAGAACTAAAACTAACCAATCCCTTCTGTTAATAATAAGATTTTCTTCGCGAGAAATTTTTACATGCTCTACCTCGTTTCTTCTACACATTCCATCTGAAAATCGAAACTCCCATCTTTAGATTGATCTAACGGAGAACCAAGCAGATATGGAGAGTACAGTAGGTTAGTCACTCTCTGCAATTTATTTTTAACTTTGCTTTTTTTTTTTTTGGTTAAATTTAGTGGTGTATTCTGTGATCTAGGGTTGTGTATTCCTTTTACAGAATTGGCTGAATTTAGGGATTATGATTAATGATATGAGAAATACAGTTGTTGTTTAGCATGTGCTTGTCAAATGTTTATGGTTTATGGGGTTTCTTGAGAAGTAGATTCTCAAGGGTATTTTATTTAATTGTTTTGATTTGAGTAGAAATGGAAATTGCATTTTGGTAGTCTATAAACAACATTTTGTGTGTCACCACAAAATGTTACATTCATTTCAATTGAGGTCCAATTTTCATAAAAGTGACTTTTGAGTTACAGTTTTGGAGAGAAAATGAACCAAGTAGAAGGAATTAGAAGGTTTAGATTCTTAACATTTCGGACTTGTAGGGGTAGTGATCTCCCTCTACTCATTAGAATGCCTATTCTTCAGTATTTTTCTTCATGATGTTGATATTGCAATTTGAGGTGGTAAGGCTTTCATTCAATGCGTGTGTTCTGTTTATTCTACTTAGGAGGAAATACTCAGGTTGGCGATGTGCCTCCGGTGGAAGGTGTTGCTGGAGGAGGGACGGCCTATGGATGGAATGATGGTGGTTTCCACTCAAATCCTATCCGTGGAACTGTTGACCCCACTAAAGTTCCGTCTTTGGAGCTATTGCACGTTTGGTGCATGCCAAGTACATCAAATGTCTGTCAGCAAGAAATGCCTCGATCTTTGGAGTGTGTAAGAGGACTGACTATGTCCTATTCATGTTTTTCCTATGTTTGGTTACTTACTAGTTTTCAGTATGCGGTATTCTGAGCTTTTGTTGCTTTGAAGATTAATCTTCTGGCGGCAAGAAACGAAAAGGAGAGTGCTCAACTTGCTATTCGACCCAAAGTTACTTGGGGTGGTCCTGATATTGCAGGGGTTGTACAAGTTCACTGTACTGATCTATGTTCTACTTCCGGTGGTAGGTCAGTTTCTCGAAATCATTTAGGCATCATACTCATTGTGGAGTAATTTCATGTAAACGATTTCTGTTTTGCTGATGGTGTTCCGCAGGTTAGTTGTCGGAGAATCGTTGACTTTGAGGCGTGTGGTGTCTATTTTAGATGTGCCTGATGCCCTTGTTCCCCTTGATCTGCCTGTGACTCAACTGAACCTGCTTCCTGGGTATTCTTCATATGAAATTTTGAAAGGTCTGCATTGATTACAGATGATTCCAATCTTCTCATTGTCACTAATGGATATGGTTTCGTTAATGCAGGGAAACAACAGCTATATGGGTATCTGTAGATGTCCCTGCAGGACAACCCCCAGGGCAATACGAAGGGGAGATTTTCGTGACCGCTTTGAAGCATGCAGAGTGGTTACCTATCTTGTTTACTTCAGTTAAATATTCATTTTGCTAAATAATTAAAATTATCACAAAAAGATAGAATTGTAGGATCTCATAATTTGTAAAATATTATTTACTCCAAACTGATTTTTTTTTTGTTGGTATTTGGTATTATTTGGTGACGAGGTTTTATTCACTTTTTGGAAACCAGGTCTTCGGCAAAATGTCTAACTAAAGCTGAAAAACATGAAATATATAGAGCACTAAGGGGATGTCTTGATGCTGCGGAACAGATTGATATACAGGCACAGGCGGAAGTGGTGGGTGTGTAAATTATACAAGTCTGGAACTCTAGATATTATGGGGATACTGTAGCTGGATGGGTATATCATAACAACTTTTTTTTATTTTTTTTGCCTCTAGGTTCAAAGAATGAAAATGGCTAATACAGATTTAAAGAGAATTCTGGCATCACCAGCTTTTAGTGAGTGTTCTCTAGATAATAGCGTAGTGGACATGATGGATGAAGACGGCTTCACAAATCTCTCAGTCCGTATTAAAATAAGTGTGACAGTGTGGGACTTCACACTTCCAACAACACCTTCACTTCCAGCTGTATTTGGTGTATCCTAGTATATCATTTCTGTGGATTAGTTGTTAGACTAATGAATATCTCTCTCACTGAAAACACGTTTTCGCGACTAAGACCTCACTACTTATTTCTTGAAATTTAGTTAATGATGCAAGTTATTTGCTCGCTCATCCTTCTGAGGAATTGGATGCACACTTACAAATTGACGTAGTAAATCAATGTATGTGATTGACAGAGCACACAATTGGTGATGATATCTTTCTTAGTGTTCCTTGGATGAACTTCACCCAAAAATGAGGGTGCAAATGCTGCTTCTTTGTCTTGTGTTGTTATTCCGAATGATGTGATCTCGTGTCTGCCCTTTTCTGCTTCCTTCACTGTCTTAGATATCTGAAACTGTGATTGAGGATCGTTATGGTATACAACATGGCAGTGATGAATGGTATGAGGCCTTGGATCAGCACTTCAATTGGCTCCTCCAGTATAGGATAAGCCCGTTCTTCTGCAGATGGGCTGATGGTATGCGTGTGTTGGCTTACACCTTTCCTTGGCCAGGTAACCAAGTTAAACAAGCCTGATGATGGATGGCCGTGTTAGACAATTGATGGACGAAGTCTGAACTTTTCCTCTCTATTTTTTGTGCTTTCGTTGTCATCATAGCGGACCATCCCAAATCAGATGAATACTACTCTGATCCTAGATTGGCAGCTTATGCTGTGCCGTACAATCCAGTATTTTCCAGGTATGATCTTTGCAGAACAATCCTGTAATGTACTTTTAGGTGATGAAATCTGATAATCCACCATTGGGCGTTTGCTGTGTTACAGTGGTGACTCAGCTAAGGACATCTTGCGGAAGGAGGTTGAGACATTGAAGACAAAGACGCACTGGAAAAAAGCTTACTTCTACTTGTGGGATGAGGTATGAACATATGTGCTCAATTGCAGTAGAGCTTGTCAGTTAGTGATGTTCAGGTAAGAATTGAGTTGCTATCATGGCGACTGGATTTGGTCTGCAATAATTGCAGCTTTTCATGCCTGAACAATCCTTGAAATCTCTTTAATTATTTAGTTATTTGGAGATGAATTTGTAAATCTTCATTGCTATTCTTGCAATTGGTTACATATTTACCCTGCCTTATTGAAATAATGTCATGCTATAATCTTCTTTGTAATCCAAAATCCGTCCTTCCTTACTTACTGCCAGCCGATAAATCTGGAGCAATATGATTCTATCCGCAAGATGTCCACTGAAATACGTAGCTATGCACTGGATGCTCGTGTTTTGACAACTTACTACAGTGGTAAGAATTAATCTTTCTTTTTTTTTCCTCTCAGTATATCCATCCATTGGATTGTTGTGCATCTTCCTTCGAATCCAGATGTCCGACAGTGGACCTTGGCTGTTTGATATCAATCAGAGGGTACCTAAGGTCCGATGCCATGAGATCACTTTTGTCTTCATAGTTTGTAACATTGTTAGTGGGATCTTGGTCAAGCTAAAAATGCTGGAGAGAGAAAATGTAATGAGTCCAATGACTTACTTTCTTCACATGCTTTAATTAATTTTGTAGGTGTTTGCACAATTTTCTCATCAGGTTTTTACCAATATTCTGATATTTGGTATCGACCTTGTTACTCTTCTTGACTTAGTATTGGTGCAACTACTGCTCATGCACGCGATGTCCTTCATTCTCGCATATCTTTTGGTGTAATGAATACAAAGTACTACCCGTTTGATAGCCATTTGGAGTTCCTTCTTTTTCTGATGAATTATTTCGTCCTTGTAGGGCCAAGTGATGCACCTCTTGCACCTAGTACCTTTGAGAATTTTATAAAAGTTCCTAAACTTCTGCGTCCTCATAATCAAATATATTGCACAAGGTACTTCAGTTGATTGTGATTTATGTAGGTTATTTTGTTTCGTAATCAGCGGCCTTTCCCTGTCATGTAAAATCGGTTGCTGAGCTTTGTGATGATATTCCCTTTTAGTCTTACTTCCTGGCTGAAAATTCAATTTACAATTTTCGAGTAGGTTTTGGTAATTTAACTTGTTGGAGACATGTTTGTATGATTTACCTTTTACAATGCATGTCTTTAGGAACTAGATTAGAGAAACGAATATATTTGTGAGAGTCATTTCAGGACTAAAAGTTTAGAACAGTATTGCGTCCTTATGTTCATTTCTCCCTTTTGTAATGAGTGGGTTCTGGCGAGAGGATTTGGTGAAGGATATAACAGCTGAGTTGCTACCAGAGATGGGTGAGGTAATACTTAACTGGAATATTTTACCCTTGAATCTTCTTTTTGCTCGGGGCATCTGTGCAGTCCCTTATGCTGTTGTGTTTATATTTACCAAGTATCTAAAGCGCAAGTTTTATTTTCTTTGGAAGGAATGGTGGACATACGTCTGCTTGGGACCCACTGATCCTCACCCTAATTGGCATCTCTGCATGCGAGGAACGCAACACCGTGCAGTGATGTGGCGAGTTTGGAAAGAAGGTGGCACAGGGTTCTTGTATTGGGGTTCTAACTGCTATGAAAAGGCTACAGTGGCCAGTGCGGAGGTACTTTTACCTGAGTATTTCACCCTTTTCAATTAACATATAGGAGGATAGCTTTCGACTTTCTCATCTTGACGCATAAGAATAAAAATGAGTTATTTTTTAATCTTTCTGTTGGCAGATAAGATTCAGGCGTGGACTTCCTCCGGGTGATGGTGTGTCGTTTTATCCTGGTGAGGTGTTCTCTTCAAAACAACTGATCGCTTCACCCAGGCTAGAGCGCATCTTAAGCGGCTTGCAGGTACTCAGTTGTGGTCCTCCTATGCAACTTCTTACAGCATACTTTCCCGAAAACTGTGTTATCTGTTCAAATGAGAAGGCTCGTGGCACCATAAATCTCCCAAACTGTAGGTTTTAACAGAAAGTTGCCCATGGCCCTAGAAACGTTTCTAGGTCTGGAACTGTGCTACCCAAGTTATATAGCTTCTAAATAAAGCCCGACTCGCATTTTTTGGAGATCATGTCTTCTTTTTATGCTTATTCCTATATTACATTCAGACTTGTTCATTTTAAGATACGATTTGGCATTCATTTTCATCCTTGTTGCTGCACAGGATATTGAATATTTAAATCTGTATACATCTAAATACGGGAGAGATCAAGGCCTTGCCTTGTTGGAGAAGACCGGTGTATATCTAGGTCCTGAGAGATACACCCTTGACCACATGGCAATCAATGTGATGCGGGCTGAGATTTTTAACGCATGCAGATCTGATCATTGATTTTCTCTCTTCAATAGGTACTTCTGTTATCTCATTAGTACCTGTTAAGGTTTTTGTTGTATATAATATTAGCCTTCATACAATTAACTTTATATAATATACTTACGAAAACGTTGATTACCCTCTTTTTGAACAAACTAGTTTCCCGCAATGTCCTTCATAACATTTTTGGAACATCATTTTGTGGATGTAGTGATTACAAGGATATGGCTGTATTGTTTGTCCTACGAGACAAGTAAATATACCTAACTAGTTGGGAGTCTTGGGACTTGAGAGCAAACTTAATTATTGTAGATTCATGAAAAGAAATACTCCTACTTGCATTTAAAATTCACTTTGGCAAGAAATGGGTCCATCCTTTTAGTACTTTCTAAATATGGGTGGTATTAAATTAGTGTGTTTATATGGATAACCTGTTCTTTTTATTCTAAGAGCAACCACAGTCACGACCAAATTTGGAGACTAAACCCAAATTTGGTCTCTGTATCAGCCGCAATGGAACGGACTAAAGCTATATTTAGTCCGGATAATTAGGGTTTGAGACCAAAAATGGTCGCCGACCCAGACTAAAATCAGTTATACTGGGACGGGCTTAATATAAGCGTATGAATTCAGACGGGGTTATAGTGAGCGCTTCACACCAGACGTAAGTATAAAGAACGCATGAAATTAGGGCGGATGTATAAAGAGCGTATGAGTGAGGCGTATTTATAACCACCGCCGGACAAAACGGAGATAATACGTACGCCCCACAGCAGGCGTAATTAGAATGTACGTCCCAGTGGGGCGCAGTTATAAAAACCGCCTGGTTCGGGCGCATGTATCGTGAGCGCCTGTGTGTAGACGTATCTTTAATGTACGCCTGGTCCGGGCGCATGTATTATGCACGCCTGTGTGAGACGTATCTTTAATGTACGCCTGGTCCGACCAACACTGAATCCACCCAAAAATAACCTAATTCTTTTGGAACAAAAACCGTACCTTTAATCTTCAACCAAAATTCTACGCACCCAATTAAAGAATCTACAGACCCAATTAAAGAAATCCTGCAGCAGACACAAAATCAAAGATTAAGATTGATGGATTAAAATTTATAAAAATCACGTTTTTTAGATTACATACCTCTATTAGAAAACTTGTTTCTTTCACGGAAACATAGATTAATCTTCATAACATGAGATTGCAGCTGAATTTTTGCCCTAGAATTTTTCTTAGGTTTCGTCGTCTTTTTTGTTCTTGTTCTGTGAAAAGAGGAGGAGAAGAGGAGATAATCAGACGGACTTGCCCTTTAACGTATATTTCTAGACGCACTTTACATTGACGCCCCACCCAGACGGACATTCCATAAACGCCCCACTCAGACGGACTTTCCATAAACGCCCCACATAGACGGACCTTTCATCTCCGCCCCACTCAGACGCACCTTCTGTGTCCGTCCGATGCAGACGCAATTTATATCTCCGTATGTATCAGACGCACATACCATCTCCGTCTACTGGGACGCATTTTCCATCGCCGTCTAATGCCAGGCGTGAATTAAAACTGCGCCTCAATCAGGCGCACGTAATACATCCGTTTCACTGAGACGCATGTTAAAAAGACGCCCACCAAGAAACGTTAGTATAAATTCCGTCTGGCTTCAAGCGGATGTATAAGTTACGCCTCACCAAATTTTGGTCGTCACCCACTGCGCTTGAACACCGAGAATACCAAACTTTTTTGGTTTTTAGTCTGGAATTTGGTATTTGGTCTGTCTCGTGACTGTGGTTGCTCTAAGGCAGTTTAGTGGTACCCATGCTTGACCTTTTGGCAAATTAAAGTGTCTACCTACATTGGTCAACAATATCAGTTCATAATCGTATTAAATTATTGAACTAATTCAGTTTATCTTTGATTAATTAAGACACAGCACCTAATTTTCAAAGTACATCAATTCTAGTTTGATTCTGTGTGCAACATGTCTGTAGAAATAGTTGTTTTAATAATGCATACTGGTACGTGCTGGTAATTATGGGCTTTGCATGGTACTGTTTTGATTCTCATCGTGCGGATGTTTGTGTATCTTTACATTAAAAAATGTTTGTAACTTCAAAATTTTAGTTGATTAGTACCAACAATGAGCTGCATTATATATGACTTTTGACGTAACTTAAAGCGATGGAACAAAAGAAAGCTACTGATGCATCTTTTCATGGCGTATGCTCTTGTTGTGACCTAACATGCCCCGATAATTGTAACATACGTGTGGTTGAGTAGCAAATCTGTGTAGTGGGGGACCTGGAAAGGACAGTAACTATGTCTTTGGGGTTACTTTTTTCTTGGCAAAACATTATTTACCTTCTTTTCATAAAGTTATTATAGACGAAAGAACCTACTTGACTACACCGAGTAGTCATTGACCCATAAATTCACAAGACCCTACCACCCATTTTCATCATAATAGTAAGGAAAAAAATTTGAGGTAAAGTAGGAGAGAAAGTGCATTGATGAGAAGATCCTCCTGGCCCTTAATTATGCTCGGAAAAAAGAGATTCACTTTTGGAGCAAAATTTGAAAAGCAAGAAAGTACTACAGTAGATCAACATTTGGTCCCTTGCTCTTGCATCTAATAACATACAATACGGAATGCAATGGACCTCGTTTTATACTGCTTGTTTATAGCAAGACTAGGACCCAAAAAAAATCAGAGTTTTTTTGGACCAGTTATTATTAGTTCCCAGTCCCAAACCCACATTTTATTCCAGCATTTGTGTTTGGATTCCTCGGTGACAAACATTGGAACATGAAGATGTATGGTTGAACCTATATGAGGATGCTCTATAAGTGTATATTGATCTGTCATTCAAAGATTTTGAAGACGTCTGCTTATCGATCTGTTATTATTCATAATCAATAAGGAATTTTGCTTTGATCCTCTTTTGCTTGTAATACCTTCTACAAACACCTGGTCTCTCAAAGTCTTCATCCCTTAGTCTAAATATCATCAACTTTTATGATCTCTGCTCTCGGTTAAGGAAAAATCAAAAGTGGAGAAGCGGAGAGTACGATATACCTGCTGCCCCAATGATTTAGTTTTGGTCAAAGACTCAAAGGGAGCACCTTGAAATATTTTTTTCGATAACCTTTAAAATTTTAAACTTCTTTTTTTGAAGCATAACAATTTTAAACTAATAAATGAAGTCCATTGTTTTTCCTTTCCTCTCTTTTACATCATCGTTATCATGAACAATGTTGCTCATAATGCATACAGGCTTTCCTTGGATTTTGCATGTGGGAATCGAATTTTCATGATTAGAAGGTTGATAATAGTACCGCTTTGCTCCACGGATTGCCAAACTTAGTGTCACTAACCCTAAACAACTGATCCACTGAGGCCCCCATCCTTTATTTAGTCCCTGGTTAGCAATTCAGTATGTGAGAGAAGTTTGGGACGGAGAGAGTTCATGTATTATTCAGTTCAACAAAATGTCAAAATGTAAATCATTTCTACCATTCCATTAACCATTCGTGATCCGGAGACAATTCAGAATGTGGTTGTGCAAGCATAACTCGTTTGGAGACGCTTGTTGGAAACAATAGTACAAAAAATAAAAAGTTCAACGAACAATAAAGTTGAATAAACAGCTGGGCTGTGTACTACTAGGTCACTGTTTTTAACATATTTTGAGATTGTGCCTCTTTATTTTGCTAGCTGAAAACTTACGTCGATAAAACAATTGGTTTCTCTTCTTCAGTTATTTTTTGGAACCTTATTATTGGAGCTTAAAAACTCGCGTTTTTAGGGGCCACTCAAAAGAATTAAGGGGCCAACAATAAAATAAAAAAGGTCACCCAAAGGGAAAATGTAGCCAGCCCTTATCTCGCGTAATTCGTAATGGCAAAAATTACCCTTATATATTCGGAGGATATGATAACATTTTTATCCTCTAATTTCAATCGGAAGCCAAAATATTACCCAGACTTCCGATTGTAGTCGGTGCAGTATTAGAATGATTTCTGTTTCATTTTTTCCATTTCTTTTTCATTTTTGAGTTGTTAGAGTTATAGAGAAGAAGGTGAAGGAAAAAAGGGAAAACCCATTTTATCACTACAAAAATGGATGGATATGAAGAAGAAGGTGAGAATCATGGCGAAGACGATTTGGGGTATATGTTGAATGATCCAAACTTTTGTGGAGAGGAAAACCTAGACGACCCTTTCATGGAAGAAAATGGAGAATCGCCTGATATTGAAGCTAACGATGCATGTAAAACACATGTATTGTGTTAAGAAACTCAAATACTCGATTTGCATGCGTTTGTGTGCTTTTGTAAACAAGAAAAACCGATTATTGCATGCATTGAATGCCATGAACTACCCAGACTCGGTAGATAATTTCTCGAATAAACTTACGAATATAACACACTGAGTACCAAATATGTATATTGGGTAGTTCCAAGATAGTAGTTTACTGCCGAATATGAGAAAAAACCCCAAACTGGTTTTCCAAAAAAATCTACATTCGGTAGTTATGTAGAGTTATTTACCTCCGAATGACCCCAAAAACGAATTCCTCAAAAAAATTCAAAACTCAGTATTCTTATCCTTTACAATCGGTAATAGTTTAACATTATTTGACTGCCGAATATAACAGTGGCCTCAAAATAAAATTTCCGAAAACTTGAAAATCGGATGTTTATCGATTAAAGTTATCTCCCGGTTATTTATATTCGGCTGTTTTACTATATATTTTAGATTCCAATTATATCATTTTTTGCACTCAGTAAACTGTGTACATTCATTTGCATAAATCGGGTGTTTTGGGTAACCGATAGGATTCCGAATATAGTATATTCGGCAGTTTGACTTATTTAATAACCTCCAATTATTGTATAATAATTTGTTGCTTTCATATGCAGGCCGTTGAAGAGTTTGTTGATGATTTCTATTTGAGGCCCGACACTTCCCTATACTATGCAAACGATTTGGTATACTCATTACTACTTTTCTTTTCTTTTTTCAAAATTTATATGTTAAATGGTTATGCTTATTAGAGTTGTTTTGTTTTATGCACGTTTAGACATTTGGAAGTAAGAAGGAGGCAAAGGAATGGCTTATGAACAAGGCAAAAGATAACATGTGCGTGGTAGTTCAAAATAATCATGTTAGTGACACTCGATTTGAAATGATTTGTGAGCGAGGTGGGACGCGAAAGAGTCACGAGGGAAAGAATAGTAAGTACGTACGGAAGACGAATAGGAAATACCGAAGCAATACCAAGAAGATAGGATGTCCATTTAAGATTGTCTTCTATAAGCCCGATGGTATTAAAGGTAAAGAGTATAAAATGTATAAAGTTGATAACGGTTGTCACAACCATGATGATCCATTGGATTTAATTGGACATGTAATGGTTGCCAAGTTAAAACCACATCAAATGCAGACGGTGAGGTCTATGCGGATCCAAAAAGCGAGTGCGATATTAAGTAAAATAAAGGCGGACGACCCCGACAACTTGCTTTCTTTGTCTACAATTAAGTCGGCCCTAGCTACGATCAAAATGACTGAATGGGATGCTAGAACGGTCATGCAACAATCGGAGTGGTTAGCGGAGTTACACGGCTACACCTTGAGAAGGGTTTTTCATTCTGATTTTTTACTCAATAATAACTGAGAGGGGTTACCCTCCTTATATAGATTAGAGTTCCAACGGCTCTAATTTTTGAAAATATGGCCGTTGAGGTTTCTGAAAATATGGCCGTTGAGGTTTCGTATCAATGATGCACTACAATCGGTTGCTAACGATACACGTATTCCCTCCGAATAGGACATTCGGTAGCGAACTTAAATTTTTATCTACCGATTAGGTTGGTATTTCTAAACACGACTATATTATTCGGAGGATAATTTTTTTTTGTAAAGTCCTGAATGTACGATGGCCCAAAAATCAGAATTTGTGAAAAACTGATACTTTTCAAATTTTGAACTTGCAATAATCGGAAGTAAACTTAGTTACCCAAACTTCCGAATATGGGTTGTCTAACCTTCTATATTGGCCCTTGGAACCACCTAGAGACATGGCATGGTTTGTTTTGAACTTGTAATATTCGGAGGATAATTTTTTTTTGTAAAGTCCCGAATGTACGATGACCCAAAAATCAGAATTTGGGAAAAACTGATACTTTTCAAATTTTGAACTTGCAATAATTGGAAGTAAACTTAGTTACCCAAACTTCCGAATATGGGTTGTCTAACCTTCTATATTGGCCCTTGGAACCACCTAGAGCCATGGCATGGTTTGTTTTGAACTTGTAATATTCAGAGGATAATTTTTTTTTGTAAAGTCCCGAATGTACGATGGACCAAAAATCAGAATTTGGGAAAAACTGATACTTTTCAAATTTTGAACTTGCAATAATCGGAAGTAAACTTAGTTACCCAAACTTCCGAATATGGGTTGTCTAACCTGCATGGTTTGTTTTGAACTTGAAATATTCGGAGGATAATTTTTTTTTGTAAAGTCCCGAATGTACGATGGCCCAAAAATCAAAATTTGGGAAAAACTGATACTTTTAAAATTTTGAACTTGAAATAATCGGAAGTAAACTTAGTTACCCAAACTTCCGAATGTACAACACAAATCATTGTCATTTATCTGCTCTTCTTTACTTTACGACCGTGACTACCTCCCAGTCCTGCACGACCACGGGTTTGAGCACCTTCAGTTGGAGCACCTTCAGCGCTCGATGAAGCTCGAGTTCTTTTACCCGTCTTTGATGTTAGCAATATCCTTCTTTACACCATCTTTTCCTTTTTTGGCTTTTTGGGTACCACTTGGTTGTCCTTATTCTTCTACTCTTGGCACTGGATCAACTGGTTCAATTTCATGGTGGGGTGTAACTTGTGGAGCATTTGGTTCTGCACTTTTTTGAGCGGCTTGTTCAACACTTGGTTGCACCCCTTGTTCACTGCCTTGTTGTTCTACACTTTGTTCAGCACTTGGTTGCACTCCTTGTTGACTGCTTTGTTCTTGTAAGCTTTGTTGAGCACTTGAATTATCTTTGGCACTCCTTTCCCTCCTAGCACTAGCTGTCACTTTCTTCCTCCTTTCTCGACTTTGTCTAAACAACAAAGAAAGGAACAATATTTACAAACTATACAATCGGAAGAAAAAGTATGGAAATATAACCCGAATGTACACATTCGGAAGTAAGAAGACACATACTGTTCCAGAATACAAAACAATCGAAAGCTAACTAAACATATTTACAACCGAATATGCATCAATTGGAGTTCAGAAGCTCTAAATTTTTCATCCTACACAATCGGAAGACAAAGTACACAACTATAACCCGAATGAACAAATTCGGAAGTAAGAAGACACATATTTTTCTCGAATGAAAAACAATCGGAATATATTTAAACATGTTTACAACCGAATATTCATCAACTGGAGTTCAGAAACTCTAAAATTTTATCCTACACAATCGGAGGTATAAAACATTATATTGTCTTCCGAATAAATACTGGCCCCAAAATGGGATTTTTCCTATATCAGAAATTTTGAGATTTTTTCAATATATATATATATATATTCGGTAGTGAGTGTACTTCCGAATACTGTGTGTCTACTTAAATATATTCGGGAGCCAAAAAATTCATTAAACTACCGATTATTACCAGTTTGTATCCAGGAAGATATGGCCAACAATATTCGGCCGATAACCATAAAATATTTCTCCCGAATACTGTCGATGTTCTTGAGAAATGAAGAACACGACTACATTCGGAAGTAAATAAGCATGAATATCGCCCGAATCTGGATAAATAACCGAAAACCTTAGAAATTTTTTTTCTCGATTCGTCGAATTAAAGCGAAATAAACCCCAAAAATGATAGATTCTTACCTAATTGGGGCCATTTGAAGTTGACGAAGTGTTTGACTATCGGAACCCCGACCATCGACTACATCGACGGGTACTTCTTCTTCGCGTTCTTCTTCATTTGCAGCAACAATTTCTTTATTTCCTGCTAAAATCCCAATCTTTGGATCGATACCCCGAGAAACGTTTTTGGTTCTAGGTCTGTGGGTTTCATTTCCCTTATCCATTGTTTTATAAACGAATCGACGATGTTTTGATTTTAAGATTCGCGGCGATGTTTCGGTTGAACACAAGAACGAGGGAAAGTTTTTTTTCTTCCACAATCGGAAGATAATATGAAACTGGAAGAAGAAGAGTTGAAATGAGTAGAATTTTTTTTGATTTGGTTTTTATACAGTTTTACCAGAAGGGCATTTATGTAACTTCAATATCATATAGGGTACCCCTTAACTAGAGTCTTTGGCTGGGTATAAATTGATGGCCCCTAAATCCTTTCGGGTGGCCCCTAAAAACGCGAGGCTTAAAAAGGGTGGGTTTTTGGGGGTTTAGTGGGATCATGAAATAACAACCCATATGACCCCTTATCTATCCTTTCTTATAATGTCTGATCTACCTTAATTTGATTAGTGTTAATTAAATTGATTAAGTTAACTAATCAGTCTTAGTGAATCGATTAGACTAATCAAAACATTAATCTTTTGCAAATCAAAACTTGATTTTATTGAGTTTTGAAGAAGGAAAAATGGTGATTTTGATGAATTTGTTTTGAAAATTTTTGAAGAAAAATGATGAAATCCTTCATCACAAAACTCAAGATAACCTTATAATCATCTCCCAACATCAATTTTATCAATTCAAATCCGTCAAAAATCTGTAAAAATTCTGGAATTTTCTGCTGTTACGGCTGGGTAAATGTGTCAACCACCGAAATTACATAAAACGGTTGAGATATTAGGAACTCCCAGTTGTGAACACATTAAACGGATGGGATTTTATGAATTTCTAGTCGTTATTCTTCCCAATATAACCTGAGTCTGCATTACATAAATTTCCCGTCCGTAATTAGATTTAAAAAGTTGAGAAATTTTTTGATTCAACATGAATTCTTAATACGATTGAAAATTACTAATACTTTCATTAACTAGACCTGAATAAAACTCATTACATGCTTAATATATCGCCATTACAAAGTTGGTTTTAATAGCATCCCTTCCGATGTATCAAGAAATCTTTGATGATGGTCATTTGAGCTTCGAAGTTGAAATTATAACCTTTCCATTTTCTCCATTCCTTGTTAGCTTGAGCTACGACTTCCTCATCAGTTTCACCTCTAAGTCGAAGTTGCTTGCACATACGAAGTAAAGCCATATTCTCTTCCACTTTTTTGCGTATGTTTGAGAATCGAAGATACAATTCAATCCCATCACGGTTGTTAGTGTTGCCTGTTTGACTACAAAAAATTTCAAAAATATTTTCCAATAAGATTGACTTGGTACACCATTCTTTCGTTCTTCTCCCTTCTTTGGATAGCATAGCACAAAATTTTGGCAAAGAGATAAGTCTTCATCCAAAGTAAAGTCGGGTTTATCCTTTGAGTACATTGCATCGAGTTTGTAGGAGTTTTGGTAGATATTATTAGTGTAGAAGGTGTGATTTTGATTTGGGATGGGTGCTTATATGGAGATGGAGTTATTTCAAGTTTAAATAAGTGGTTGAAAAGCTAGAACCTTCAATAGATCAGTTTTCAAACGGATCTATTTTTTCAAAATTCAAAAAACTAGCTAATATGATGTGGTATTCAAAATTATAGGAATTTACGGCTAGGAAAATGCATGGTATACCGAGCCGTAATTCTGTATAAACCTGCAGGTTTTGTGGTGTGTTAGATTTACGGCTAGCTATTTCAGGACGTAAATAATAGTTGTTAATTTTTGTCAGGATTACGGCCTGGATATATAGCCGCAACAAGGAGCCATTGTTTTTTTTGGGTTATCAAAGTGACATACGGCTAGGAAAACCCCACCGTATAAATATTTATGGCCAGAAACTTCAAATGTCGACCAAGCCGTAGATCAGAGTTGTAAATTTATGTCAGATTTACGGTTAGGAGTTCTAACCGCCGAAAAGATACACGACGCGGAAATGTAGCCGTAACCAAGACTCATTTAATTTTTGAATCTCCAGTGCAATACTCGACTGGGTATTTCCTGATCGTAACACGGCTACAGTTTGTTTTCCTAGCCGTTTCCCTATAACGGCCGGGACTTTCCAACCGAAATTTTGTACAAGTGTATTTGACAAGAATTGTATGCACTTTCGGCTAGGTTACGTGAAGGATCGACCTAGCCAAAAGTGCACAAAAAATTAGTGAATCTTGATTGTTTTCTCAGTTTTCTTAGATTACACAAATGGAAAGACTAACATTCATTCATAAATGCAAAGTTATAAAAATTCATCCATCCAAATCCATAACCAAACAACAAAAATAGTAAATAGACAAAGTCTTAGATAATAAAAGATTCATGAAGTAATATAATAAAAAGAGAGTAAATATTCATTTACTTTCACTTGATCCCTCCTCCGAAGTGCGCAAAAACTCATCCAAATCGTCCTCTTACTCAGGTTCCACAACTTGTTCTATAACTCTAGATTTTTTACCTCGACCGCTGCCACCTTGAATTGGAGTCTTTTTACCTCCACCACGTCCACCTCGAGCACTTGTTCCAGCACGGCTACCTTTTGCACTTGTTCCAGCACGGCTAACTTTTGCACTTTTTCCAGCACGACCACCTTTTGCAACTCGACCACCTCGACCTTATTCACCTCTACCACCTCGACCTTGATCACGGGGGAGTGTCTGATTCGTCGCTAGAAGAAGGAGACCTAGCCCTTTTAGTTTTCCTTGGTCGTTCTGCTTCATCAGGATATAAACCTCCTTTCTCAGGGATAATTATGCCTCTAACTCGATTCCGCGTTAATCTTAGTTCAACTACAGTTAACTCCTCACCCAAATTAATCATACGGGTGATGTCATTGGCCACCCAATTAACTCGTTCGACCTATTTTTTCATATCAAACACACATACTCTAATTATTCATATATAATTAAAAAAATAACATATACAAACATAATTAGTAGTGTACGTACCACCACCTTCTCCCAATCATCTTCTTCATTCATTGATGACTTTGATTTTGAAATCACTTTCTCTGTATTCTTGAAATGTCTCTGCGCCTCCGGATCCAATCCACTGCAAATAACAAGAATTTACCTTATTTCCTGAGAAATCGGGGAAAAAGACGGTCCCAAGAGCATGCAACAAGTAAGATATAGCCGCATGTCTATATTTTTTTACGTCCATCACCACCAATCCACTCCTATTCTTGGATCAGAATACCCAAAATTTTCCTTAAGACAAACCAAATTAATCTTCCTTGATATATTAACTGCTTCACTTATTTCGCCCGGTGCACTAAATTTCCTTTTAACTCCAGGCGGTGCTCCATACCCTATCTCAACTCTTCTTCCGCTCCATCTTTACCCCACCCAAGACAGTTCTTCTCCAAGGCACAAACCTCATCAAAAGGCATAGAATTGTTGAAACTCTCAAACACAGCCTTTCCTTCCAAAGCTAGACCAGTGATTTTCTTTACGTCATCCGGAGTGATGGTCACCACGCCGAATGGGAGGTGAAAAGTCCTTGGTTCGGCCAAAATCTTTCTCTAAAACCACAATCTGTGACAACATCATATGTCTTCTGCAAAGCCTCGATTCCAGACCATAACTCCGAAGCTTTTACCAAAGCTATCACATCTGGATGCTCCTTGTCCAACGGCCAAAACCTTGCTTGTTGGTGCTTTAGTTTAGGGACCGCTTTATCCGGGAACTACAAAAAAAAATTGGTTGTAAAATTAATAATCCATAACAACATGAATATAACGTATATGTAATTTGATTTATTACCTTTGTGCAACAAACCCTAGCCGCCCGTGAAGACGCGTAGCCAATCAAGACGGAACGATCTCTTGCCTCATCCCAAGGTCTCCCATTCCTCTTCGGAGGTAAAGGCACCATAGCATCAATTACTTGTATTGCCGTTTCTTTTGGTGAATACTTATTCTTTCCCTCCTTCTTGTCCTCCTCAACTACGGATTTACCTTTATCAATAGCAGCACCACTAGAAGTACCAACTTCAGTTCCTCCGGTAACAACAAGTACACCTTCATTTCGACCACCACTAGAAGTGCAAACTTCAGTTCCTCCAGTAACAACAAATTCAGTTCCTCCAGTAACAGAAACTTCAGTTCCTCCAGTAATTCCAACTCCATCTCCTCCACCTTCATTTTCTCCAAAAGTCACAACTGCACTTGCAGTCCTTGCGTTTGCACCCAGGTTTTGCGTGACGAGGTTGCGGAGTCGGGTCATTACGAGGTGTTACTTCTTGTCATCTTTTCTTCTTCTTTTCTTTTCCTCTGTTCAAATGCAAACAAGGCCAAAAGCCAATAGTAGATAAGCAAAAACGGCTGGGGCATTTAACACAACCGAACCGTGACAAGCAAAACGGCTAGGAAATTGGATAGCCCAAGACGCAACAAACATAACGGATGGGAAGATTAGTAACCGATCTAGACGTAATAAAAACGGCTAGGAAACTCCGAGCCGTAACACGTAAACGTCTGGGAAACTAAATAGGCGATCCAGCCGAAACAAGGTTACAGAAAGAAAGACCGAGATGTAAATATTACCGCTGAAAAAAATCGAACACGGGAGAATATACGGCTATGAATAATCTAGCCGTATACAACTTGTTGCGGATAGGATTTCTCCATCTCGTACGCATCGACTATATTACGGCTGGGATACAATATTAGCCACTTATAAAATAATCTCCAAAATGATGACAAGTATAACGAAGAGACCGCTTGATAAAATCATATCTCTTTTTGAATCTGTCTCCAGTCCTGGAAAGCAAATGTCATACAATATTACAATTGCCCATGAGTTAATTCACAAAATGAGCAACACAAGAAGCAAGAAAGGGTTGATGAGTCTTAAAATTGATATTTCAAAGGCTTTTGAAGGGTAGGAATGAGACTTTTTACTTCAAATTATGACTAAGTTAGGTTTATCGAAAAATGGTGTAATCTAATTTCTGAATGTATCTCTACAACTACTCTTGTTGTACTGATAAATGGGTCCCCGACTCATTTGTTTAAACCTACTAGAGGGCTGAAGCAAGGGGATTCCATAACTGCTTATTTGTCTTTTGTATGGAGGCTTTAGCTAGAATAATAATGCACGTCGAAGATTTAGGTATATTGAAAGGTATTAACATTACTACTAAGGTTCATATTGTTAGCCATTTACTATTTGTCGGCGACTGTTTGATTTTGTGTGAGGCTAATGCTACTACTAGTCATAATCTGGTCGCTTTGTTCCATTGGTGTTGAAGGAGCTTAAGATAGGTTTTGGGATATGTTTGGTGTTTCTTCCATCAATCATTCATATCTACGTCGTATATCAACAGATCATGGTTTCTAGGGTCATCCATTTCGGAAAGACATTTCTTTGAGATTTCGAGTTTAGGAGGTTGGGAAATTCATTATTGATCAAAATTCGGGATGAAATGTCTCTGCTAGGCAACTAGAGGTCTATGACCGGTCGTCCGAGGTGGTCTTACTAATTACGCGCATTTACTTCATCTGGAAGGTAAAACCATAAGGAAGACTCATGGAAACCATTATAGCCTATGAAATTAAGCGAAGGGAGACGAGGGGAACTTGGAAAAGTGCTTTGAGTGTAGTTTTGGATATCGCTAACAGATTGGCGACCGACAATCAAGATAGAAGAGAGTGGAAATTTAGTGGATTGAAAAATCTTAATTATTTAAACAACGACTATGATACAAGGTATTACCTTATAGCCGTTGGACTCTGCATTTTCACGGAAAATTCGGTTTTCTTAAGAATTTTGGAACTGCCTCCAGTCAACTAATTAACCTAAGCAATATTGGTATCTTTTTTTTTTATCATAAACTGCTAATCGTATTAGAAATAAGGTTAAAAATATCGTATGAGAAAAAAATTTATTCCTCTTAATGATAGATTCCTAGGATCTCCTCTATTTACTAATAGATTTAAGATCAAAAGTTCTGAATCTATGATCGATAAAATGAGTAACATATTATTGGGTTAGAAGTGTAAAAATTTAAATGTTGCTGGGAGGACTGTTATTGTAAAAACAGTTATTTCTTCTTTGTGTGTGTGTCAAATGAATTGTTTCAAAATTTTAGTATAAATTTGTGACATCAAAACCAATATACAAAGAGATTTTTAGTGGGGTAAAACGAGAAAGGAAAGAATGAAAATGGTAAAAAAAAAGGCGTGTACGTATCTTAAGGCCTGTAAGTCCATTGGTTAATCTTTAAGTGAAGGAGAAAAGGCCTTCAATGTATGCAGAACTTTAATGTTGCAAAGATAGCAGAAATGAGATGGAAACTTAAAGAGAATCCATCTTCTTTTTCGGCCACCATCTTAAAAACTAAATATTATCCTAAGTGTGATATACTACATATCAACATTAAACCTAAACAGAAGGATGATTGGATTTTGAAAAGAAATTCTCACATGGGTTCCCTCGATAAAAAAGAATTGTTTCTGGAAAATTAGTAATGGTGAAAACATTGATATTTCAGATGATTACTAGATACAAGGTACTAAACCACCTATATCAAAGCCGGCAGTCGGAGCCGAAGACTTTAAGAAGGTAAGTCAATTCATAACCACATCGAAAACTTCGGATCAACCCAAGTTTTTGATTTGTTTTGAGCAAGACACAAGTGACAAGATAATGAGACTTCGAATACCAACTACAAACATAGAAGATCAGTAGACTCTAAACAACACAAATAAATTTTCTGCTAAATATTTATACAATTCTATCAATTCTACTGGTGGCGATACTAAGGATTCGAGTAAAATTTGGAACATGCAGGCAACCCCTTCCGTTAAAACCTTTGTTTGGAAAATTGCTCACTTCATACTTTACAATAGTACTATAAAGACAACAATTCTTCCAAACATAATGAATACATGTTGTGCTTTGTGTAATGATGGTGAAGAGTCCCTTACCCATCTATTTCTTCAGTGTAATTTATGTCACATGTATGGATGCATTTGAAATTTAATATGAGCTATGTTGTTAACGATAGTTCAAATTTTCATGAATGTCGGAATTCTTGGTTTGGTAACAATGAAGAAATGGCTCTGCAATGGAAATGACCTGACTTATGTGTTATTATAAGATGTCATGTCTGGAAGAAAGATGCAACCTAGTCTTTAGAAAGACGAAACAGAATAGTGCTGAAACAACTAGAAAAATAATAAAATACATTAATAGCTTCATGAATATTAGAAAAACCGGTTTTGACATACGACAAACTCTTTATTCCAACGGATTAGACGATGAATTTCTAAAAATAGTTCAAGTAGATCCTGTTAGAAATAAGATGTCCATGTCTATCAAGATTGACATTGTTGTATCTATGTCAAACCTTACTACTATTTATGGGATTTGTTTGACGCTTACTAAATATGCAGGGATAATGGAAACAAAAGTGTTGCATGTTAATTATAAAACTAGAGAGAAGCTAGAAATGATAGCGACGGAAGATGCTTTCCAATGGGAAACACAAAGAAACGGACATAACATCATATTTCAAATTGATTGTAAACTTACTCTAATGTTGTTAATGGGAATTACGCGAAAGCTCATGAAATGAGATATAAAATTAACCAAGAT
Source organism: Papaver somniferum (assembly GCF_003573695.1). Lineage (NCBI taxonomy): Eukaryota > Viridiplantae > Streptophyta > Magnoliopsida > Ranunculales > Papaveraceae > Papaver > Papaver somniferum. The sequence continues at coordinate 130,926,442 of NC_039363.1, read as the reverse complement.
TTTGGAATCAGACAAATACTTGAATAAATTTTAAAGTTCAAGCTTTCATTTTAAAAAGTAGATTTGATATCATTGATAGCTCATTTGGATATAATTCTGCTTCCAGAAGCAGAAGTCAGAAGCCAAGATATTTTGCTTCACAAAAAGTTAACTTTTCTGCTTCTAGAAGTCGTTTTAAAATTCTACACCCAAACTGACTTCTTACGTTTTGACTTTCTGAAGTAAAAAAGTTACTTCTGGACATGTATCCAAACGCACTATGAACAACTCGTATATCAACTTATTATAACGGGTGTGCTTTAAAACATCATTGGATTGGTGAAAATCTTAAAGTTACTTTAAACAATTTGGATTTCCAACTCTGAAATACTAATGTGACCAACCCTCTTATCAATATATGAGATTTTTCCTCCAGTTTGAAAAAATAATACGGCACTACGTTTATGGTTTTAAACATATGCCTTAATAATATGAATTAAGCATAAAAGAATGTACACATCAACACCCTTTAACATTTGTTTCAATCTTCATTGTTTTTAGGATATTTTATGGTGTTTTGGTGGGTTTTTTACCCTTTTGTTTATGTCTTCTCCTTTATGGAGATTCTCTATGCGCTCTCATGGCGTTTCTTTGTGATTTCAATGGAGATTTTGGGTATAAGTTCAAGTGTGGTGATCAAGATTCAATATTATGGGCATATTATTCTCATATTTTTATGAGTAGATATCTTTTTCAAGAAGAAAAAACCTTATCAAAATGGTTGGATTATAATCCCAAAAACCATTCTTTCAATCTTTGGATTGATTGGTACTCTTGTTGGTAGTACGTTACTTCTCTTCACGGTTAGTACCTTTTAGTTGTATTTCGATCTTTGATCTTGATGTTCTTGAAGTCCATGTAATCTCTATTTTATCATGAATGAAAATTTTGGATCGTTGGGTCTTAACGGAGATTTTCTTAAAATATATGATCGTTAGGTTTTCTCTACATAAGAAAACTCTCTCTGTTGAATAAAAAATTTCGGATTTCATTGGTTTTTCTTTTCATAGATTACTAAGAAAAGTCACATTAGTTCAATGTGTTGAGCATGATTTTGCTTTAAAGAATTGGATATAACTTCGTGAATTGATAACTTGATAAAAAAAAGGCGATCTACATTAGGAAATGCACGATTAGTAAGGGGTGGTATCCTTATTTGTGGACGGGTACGAAATCATATAAGACAAAATAATTTTGGCAGCCGGTTTCTAAATTGATACCTGCTTTTGGCAATCTTAGTACCTGTCTTTAGCAATCATCATAGGAAAATGGATGTACTATGTGTAGTGTGTACTGTAGTCTGACGACCTAGGACTTTGCTAGACCCATCGAAAAGCAGCACCTAGGTGGGTTCCGAGAGGGGATCAAACAGTCCTGGTATGCCTAGGATAGGCAGTAGGGCATGAATGGACCCACCCTCCCTCTCACACGGTGCCAAGCTCGATTAACTCTTTTCGGTGCATCAATCATTTTCTAAATATCTGCTCTTCCTCGACACTGTACTTCTTTCTATCCTTTTCAATGGAATCGTATTCAAATACGCGGATACAGATTAAAGAGATGCTATCATTCTTTACTGCCTTAAGTTAGATTTGAACTTTCTTGACCTATACCAAATTAAGACGAGACTATATTTGTCGGGTGTTTTAATGAGCCTGAAATTTTGTAGAGTGATCAGGTTGCATGGATGCGGGCTTCTCACATATTTCCGGAGTGTCTCATGTTCATGTTCATGTTTGCTGTTCAAATATTTCTTTCAAAAGCACCAAACATGCCTAGGAGGATATCTGTCCTTTGTTTGCCTTTCTAGGGTGAACATTGTCCTGACAAAGCCGGTCATAAGGCGGTGTATGGAAAAGCTTAAATGGCTTAGAAGGTGGAGGCCAATGGGGATCTTGAGCATGACAATTAATTGTAAAGTTTGGAATCTTTGGATATATCACTTCAAGATAGGACACTGTTGTCAATGTGGACGTTGTCCTAATCTAACGAGAATTTATTGTGTTTTCAAATTTCAACAGTGTAATTAGTTTGGTTGCTGGAAAACTATGCAACAAAAATCTATAAATAAACGTGTTCATTTATGAGATCAGTGTATGGTATTTTGGACCAGTTTGCTAATTAGTTTGTTTTGTTTATTCATTCCGTGTGAACAAACGAGGGCCGCGATGTTAGATCGAACGTAACAACGCAGTAGGCGCATCACAAATTCTTCCACTGCCATCTGGTCACTTTAGCACTCAACCCCTAACCCTATAGCATCTGACTGTCTGATACTCCCTATTTTCATAGCAAATCTCGGTAAATGGGATGCATGCTATTGCTATCACATGGTATAACTTGCATAGAGATCATCTAGCAGTCAAAACCAGTAATTATGAGAATCTGACCATCACCGTTCAGCTAAACCCTGCCCGATACACATTGTATTTAACAGTAACAAAAAAAAAAAAATGTACAAAACAGTCCTAGTATTAGGACCCGATTCACAAAAACATCATGCTGTTACAAACTATTAACAAAATGATCATATTTCCGTTAAAAAGAGAGTTAAGTGGTGACTCATAGTTAAATATGTTAATGAAATTACCTATATATCCTTCATATTTATCCATCCACACACAATTTTAAATTTTGTTTTCATTATAATTTTTTGACGGTGGTGCTATTTGTAGGTGGTGGTGGTGCCGCTTACATATCGTTACATCGCATTCAGGATCGTAAAACCGCATTCAGGTTCGTTACACCGCATTCAGGTTCGTTACACCGCATTCACCCAAAGGGTTCACCGCTTCCCCTTCAGGGTTTAATAGAGATTATTAAGCTTCCACTACCACCACCACCGCTTCATCACCATCACTTCAACCAATTAGTTAACTAGAAGGATATTTTGAGGGAGGGTATTTTCGGAAAAGATAACACTGTTTTATTCAAAAGTGTTAAATCGGATGGAAAGAGACCATTTTATAAATGAATTACAAAAGCATGATCATTTTGTGACCGAATTACAAAAAATATGACCATTCTGTAATTGGCCCAAAAAAAAAGGATGGTTCTGGACAGATCTTATGGGAAAACCACACAAAAACCGAATTTGAATTTTATCTCGCAGATTTGTTGGCGTGGTCCTGGTGGGCCCCGTGGAAAACAGTAGGGGGTCCAGCTTTTGTGAGAGCTTTTCAGAGATTTTTTTTTTGGTCTGTCAAACTTTTTCGCCAGAAAAATAGATAAATCGTCCAAAAACACGTACGAAAAAATCACCTCTCACGTTGTTTTAAAAATATTGATGATACCACATAGGACTTCATGGACTCTTGCCAAAAAAAATCATCTTCAGTGGTTGTTGGTTAAAATTAATTTGATATTAAAGTTTAATTTTGAAGGAGAGTATGAGGTTCTATAAACTCTCATCAAAACCCACGTCATTAGTTTGTTTTCTAGATTCATGAATTATTATATAATATTTCATACATGATCAATATAAATAACATACTTTTGGTTGGTAACCTCGCAACAAGCTGGGCTTCAACACCTTTTTGAATAGCAATACCTAATCAATGAAAAATAAAGCTACCAACACCCTACTAGCATCATTACAAACTAAGCAATTCTTCATACGCTTAAAAAAAACATAGAGTATCCTCACCTAGTTCCCCTTAAGGTAGAAAGCTAAAACACCAACACCAGTACTAGCATGAAGACCTTTGTGAATTATTTTTTCTTTAAATAAATGACAAGTGTATTAAAATAGAAATAGATACAACTACCATTGAAGATGGTTTCATATTAAATTCATTTTCTCTTGGTCTTCACATTGGATAAATATATATACACTGTTCGAGATGTTCTGATAGGTCCTAAAACATCCCATGTTAATTCGTAGGAGGTTTGAAGCCTATCCATATAAAGTGCGGTGTTTTCTCACAATTTTTTTAAGAGGTCCATGTAGAATTACTTTAATAGTTAACACGATAATGCGTTTCACCGTGCAACAACGAAAATAGAAAATTAATGATGCGGTTATATCTCTATAATTATTTTGTTGGATAGAATTGGAAAAGAAATTGGATGACACATTAACATGACTATCATATTGCTACAAAACTTTAGATATGATTAAGCAATCTAATTAGAGACAAGGATACAACTTAAAGAAAAAGATGTACTGGATAGAATATATTTATGTTCCATATTATTTACGCAATCCCTTTTTCCTTGAGAATAAACCGATTTATATAAATAAACGAGCTAAGTTACTTTGACTGGCATGTCAAAAGTTCCCCTAGACAGGGTATGCCTCCAACGAAAAACCGAATCACTAGCTTCATAAGAAATAGACAAGAAATAAATTTAAAAGCTTGAAAAAAATAACACGCATTGTTGTCTCGCTAAAAGTTTAAGGGGCACATCATTTATATTGTGGAATAGATAAAACTAAAACTAAACAGTAAAACTTTTTAGGTGGTTTAATACAAGAATAGATAAATATTAATTACTGACTTATATTTTTTTCAATGGTAAAAATACAATTCAGTGCAAAATCCAAACCGATTTTAGACTAGATAAACTAATCCAAATATTTTTAAAATATGGAAAGTACAAAATTTATGAATCGAATTTTAGAATTGATATCTAAAGAATTGAAAATTTTATACACACAAATATAAGGCTTTCCTGTTATGATGAAGAGTAAACTTCAAGTCTATTTATGTTGTACTAATACGTGGATATAATTTTGTTTATTAAGGAAAAAAGCAAAGTTATTCTAAATGAATGCATATAATCCTAGTTCACATAACAAAATGGTTTAGTTACTTTCCTATTTCGTTATCTTCTTTCCATTCCATGAAATATATTTGAGATACTGGAAATTTTTAGCGTTTCTCATCACAACATGTAGCCTTGAAGTGAAGATATGTCGTGATGATTCCCAATATCTCCATAGTACAAGGTGAGGATATATTTGATAATTTTTTAGTCATTGTTTACAAAGATAACTATTTACAGGATGGGAGACCATTGAATGAAAACGAAAAATTACACTAAGTGATTTTCAATATTTATGCACCATAAGTTTTGCTTGGGAGTATATATTTGTTTCGATGTTTTTCTCGTAAAGATGAGTAATACGTGTAGTTCACAAGTTTACGCACCACTTATAAAGGAAAGGGTTATTAACACACCACCAATTTTTTCGTTCACGAACCTGTATGGACAACCCTTGTACAATAAGCGTGCGAAAAATTTGCCTCATAATACAAAGAAGAATGATGCATACATGTATTTTTAACAAGGACCATGTGCCATAAGTTCGCAGGTAACCAATATGGTCCATGAACTAAACAAGCAAGTTACGGCTCAATAACAACCACATTCCTTATCGTCTGCGAACCGAAAAACATGGTTTGTGTTTTCAAGTACTTCTTGGAGTCAACATAACTTGTATATGATAGCATAGTTCACGAACAAGAAAAAGTAGTTCGCAAACTCTAATGTCAACATAAAACATATCAATTTCCATATATGACAAAATTCAACAGCTAGTTCGCAAATCTTAAGCAAAATTGGATGTCAAAAAAAAAAAAAACTTTAAGATTCTCAGTTGGCGAACTCTAAGGCATTTGCAGTTTTACGGAACTTCATTTACAAACATAATTTATTAAACAAACCAGTTGTTCTCAACGTCAAATGCGATAAGTCCTGTAAACGTCCATTGCTTGAGTTCGAGTTTCTATATTAGTCAAGTACAAGCTTGAACTCGAAACTTGTTCTTTGTATCACATTGTGTACTAAAGCCAACGACATTATATGTGAAGAATGATAGGTTGAAAACAGTGGGTCAAATATGATAGTTTGTCTTCACCTACCTTTGTTGATGAAGTTCTCGCTGGCATCTTTGTATGATCTCTAGTCTTTAATCTTCAAGGTTATTTGGTGTTTTATGTAACTCGATTATCTAAATTTAGGCTTCGCCTGAGACTGACTTTAGTAGACAATAAATCAAGAAACATTTTTGGCCATCTAATATTGACAACAAGCTTGACATGCCTACACTTGCCGAGCAGTGCTCTAACACCACTATATTATGAGTTCTCGTAGAAAATTGAGTAGGGCAAGCAATGTGTTTGTGCACCATTGTTTTCCAAATGAGTTGTTACTTATCGTTATTTCTGCATTGTACAAGTTTCTGCACCACTACATTCCACGAGTTTCTTACATATCAATTTTGTTTTCAGAATAAGTGACCACTTTGCAGTGTATCACTTTCCACGTATCAAGGGTTTTATTTACGGTCCCAGTTGAAAAAGCGGAGATCTAACAACCACACCCAATTTTTTGCTTAGCAATCTGTATGGACTAACTCCAATATACTTTCAAGAGAATCGACTAGACAGTCAGACTCAATCTTAAGAAAATTATATCAAAGAGTTATATCTCTGTTTATTAATGTACTCAGCAAATCAAAAAGATAGAAATCTGTGAGCCTGATTGTTATAAGAAACAACTTGAACGTTATCAAAAACCAATATCCAAGTGTCAATCAATTTAATCAACAACCAAAGGTTGGATTCATAATTGATTGAACTTACGCACAACTTGTGATATTTCAATTATATAGAAAATATAATTCGGAAAAGAAATAACACAGACACCAGAAATTTTGTTAACGAGGAAACTGCAAATTCAGAAAAACCCCTGGACCTTGCCCAGATTTGAACACCACACTGTATTAATCCGCTACATACACTAACCTACTCCAAGTTAACTTCGTACTGGAACGTAGTTGAGCCTAACCAATCTCACGCTGATCAAGGTACAATCGCGTTCCGTACGCCTGTGGAACCACCCCGGATTCTGCACACTTAATTCCCTTAGCTGATCTCACCCACAATTAAGAGTTGCTACGACCCAAAGTCAAAGACTTGATAAACCAATCTGTCTCACACAGAAAAGTCTATTGAATAAATATATTTGTCTCTCACATATATACCTATGAGTTTTGTTCCGTCTTTTGGTAAATCAAGGTGAGCAGGAACCAATTGATAAACCGTACTTATATTCCCGAAGAACAACCTAGAAATATCAATCACCTCACAATAATCTTAATCGTATGGTAGCGAAACAAGATATTGTGGAATCACAAACGATGAGACGAATAAGTTTGTGACTACTTTTTATCTTGTCTATCGGAGATTAAATGTCGAGAAAATCTTGGAGAAGATAATACTCAATCACGATAGAAAACAACAAGATTAGAACAAGCAACTACAGAGAAATAGTTGGGTCTGGCTTCACAATCCCAATGAAGTCTTTAAGTCGTTAACCTACTGGGTTTTGTAAAAACCTAAGGCTAAAGGAGAATCGACTCTAGTCGCAACTGGTATCACACAAGAGGTGTGGGGATTAGGTTTCCCAGTTGCTAGGGTTCTCCCTTATATAATCTTCAAATCAGGGTTTGCAATCAATGTTGCCTTGGTAACAAAGCATTCAATATTCACCGTTAAATGAAAACCTGATTAGACTCAAGATAATATCTTTCAACTGTTAGATCGAACTCAGCTTGTTACACACAAATGACTCAAATGAAACTAGTTATAGAGTTGTTCAATTGTTTATATTCTTATAGAAGTATACAAGACACAATTGAGGCAAAATCGATTTTGATTTACTCGAACTAAATCATGAACATTATAGCCACGGTTTGAAAAATATTGTATTCCTTATTATATAAATGTATTAGTTCATGAACAAACCGATTTTAGAACATAACCAACTCAAGTATGCAAACGGGTACGCCATACCTAAATGGTTATACCAAGTTTGGGTTTGCCAGTATGCGAACCGGTACGCATACCTTCCAAAATCAGTTGAAATTCCAGAACTTTAAGTTCACGCCTGTACGCATGCCGGTATGCATACTAAGTTCCCGTACTTTCATTAACCAACCAGTACGCATACGGGTATCCATACTATGGTTCCCGGACTTGGAATAACTTGCAACAGTTAGCATACAAGTACGCGTACTGTTTTATATCCAATCATGCATGGTTATTTTTTTCTAAAATCCCATATCAATCATTGAAACATTCCTGGAAGACGACATTAGCTATCTCACACAAACTATTAGCTTCAAAGCAATTTTCAAGTGATCGAATGATCAATACGAAACATTCTGAATCTACATCAAATGACTGTCTCACGCAAATCATGTAAGATGTTACAAGGCGATTTTCACATGATCATCTTTTGACTTTCTTCAAGAATATAAGATGAACTTGGTTAAAGCGAAATCTTACCAACACATATTTTGAGAAATATGTAAGCGAGTTAAACTCAGCTCGAAATATCAAACGTGTATAATCGAAGTCTATATAGCTATACGACTTTTGTCTCAAATAGGAGATAGAGTAGATAGACTTTTGAGTGATAGATGAATTCAAGTCTACACATACCTTTTGTTGATGAAGTTCCACAAGCACTCCTTAGTAGTTCTTCATCTTCAATCAATGAACGCCGTGAAGTCTAATGCTCAACTACACTTTCTATCCTAATCCGAGACTTAGCTATAAGCAGACTATAAATCAAGACTTATAGTTTTGGAAACTAAACTTGATAACAACCTTGAGATAGCAACGCCTGCGAGTTCTACCGAGCAGTGCTCTAACAATCTCCCCCTTTGTCAATTTTTGTGATAAAACTCTCAATACTTATGGATTACAAAATAAATAAACTTTGTAGCTTCTCATCCAAATGCTTGATTTCCTTGGTTCTTCAACACTACTCGAAATACTTCATGACCAAAAGAGAACAACATATCAACTTGTTTAGATGCAATCATATAGCCGAAACTAAATGCATACACCAAGGAGTTTATAAAGATACAAGATAACCCCTACGATATTCCACAGCCGCACTCCCCACAAATATTTGGCAATTAATCACAAGTTCAGTTAAGAACTCTCCCCCATAAAATGTCATTCCCGAAAGAACAACAAGAGCGACCTTACTTTTGCAAGAAAAGAAGGATTTCTTTGGACATTAAAAAATTACATGAATTTGTATCCAGAAATCTCAATTAAATTAACCACAAGACAACCCATGATTAATTTAATCGGAAATATTCAACATAAGAGAACTTACGGAGCCACACAATACTTTCACATAAACGTGGATCAGGGAAAGATCAATACTGCGAAATATTCAAAGATTCATTATATTTTTCATCAATATTTGCATAAATACATATAATACACTTAATATTTGCAATCAAAAGTTCAACCTATCTTCCATCAATATTTGCATAATGACATAATAGGCTTAACTTTTGACGTATATGGGACAATCATAGTTCACGGACGCAAACACACATATCCCATAATAATTTTAGAAATATATAAAACCAATAAAGGTTAATACTGCAAAACCATCTTCCAAATAAACTTTAGAATTTAAATAAATAAATCTAAAAACATTGCAATATGAAAAATGTAGGCAATAGATATGTGTACTCACAATAACTGATATTCCAAGCCCTAGTATCATTCTTAAAACACAAGAATTAATTCTCATAAGAAGTTTCCTGGACATAATAAAAAATCAAGTTTTTTTAATAACATCATACCTTTGAAAGGGTCCATTATAAAAGGAATCACTGATGTCCTTGATTCTTTTGACCGCAGAGACCCCGTGTTTCATGAGTTAGAACATTAACTTTCCAATCAACAATGCGGGCAAGATGCCTAGATTTGACACAGTCTATGATGAGTTTCTTCTGATTCCTGATCAAGATCTTTTGATTTTGAAGAATTTTGGTCTGGCCATCAATAAGCTGATTTATTTGCAAAGATTTGCAAATTCGACCCCAGAGTCATTCTGAAAAAGAATTAAATCCTTGACAGATTCTCCAATCCAGGAGTTGTACTCTTTCCTTTTAATCATCTTTTTCAAGACAAGTTCTTGAACAAAATCATATCCTTTGATGTCTTCTTCCATCTCAAGATTCACCACTTCTTGAGGTCTTGAGGAGTTCTCCATTTTTTTTTAAATGGGGAGGCAAAACAATATAAAATATATATGTTTACGAACAAGAGAAGGACACCCTTGTTATGGAAACCCTAAAACTCCCAAAAAGGACATGGATGTTCGTGGACTAGATGTGAAAGATTAATGGATCAGAAAAGATCCAAGAAAAAGGAAATACTCTATGCTTTCAGATCTTTCTTGCCATCATGGATCAATAATTAAAAGTTTTAATCATAGCATAAGGAAGAGATACACTAGTTGCAAGGAGTCAAGAAATGACTCAACCTTCACAAAAGAAGAAAACAGCTAAATCAAATACAAGACAAATGGTAACCTACAGTAGACTTGAGCATCTCCCAAATATCATCCTTGCAACTCTCAAGTTAGATACAAGAATGAAATTACCCAAAGCTAGGTAGCAAAGTGAGATGTAATCCCACCATGAGTATTGAGAGATGAGTTGTAAATACCATCTGAGAGTTCGAACCTAGTATTCCTTACCTTCCTTCAGCTATTTCTTATTCCAGAAGAATTTGACATAACCTTTTTAGAAGATCTATCAGAGTGATTTTTCTGAGGATTAAATATAGGACCTCTAGAAATCGGTTCCAGAGTATTAGAAGAGAGAGATCTCTATCTTCTAGACTTAGATCTACCAGATTTATTCTCATAAACACTGGGAATGTGTATTTTTATGGTGTAGGGATTTGCACCGTAAGGAGAAACACGATTCCCGTAGAGATTTCGAGATGAGTGATCATTGAAATCTCTTTTATGAGAGTTCTGGTTTTTTGTAGGACTGAAATCCATTGTAGATGTCGTCAGACAATTTATTTTGTCGACTGTAAAAAGAAGTAGATTTTGAAGATCAGAAATCTGTTTCTTTCTAGCAAAACAGTGTTGAACATAGTGATTCTTTTTCCTACAGAAAGAATAGGTTCGTGGAAGAGAAACATTGGAAAGAACCTGTTTTAAGTTCATAGCCATATTAAAAGACTGCAAGTTATGTAAACACTTCTTAGCAGGAACTTCCTTTGGAGAACTTTTCTTCGTGTACTATAATTTTGTTGGTACAGAATATTTTATCATTGAAACAAAGTTTTCCTTCTTCAAGGATTTGCATTGTTCCTGGGCTAGAAGAAGAGAAGCAACCAATTTCTCTTTTTCAACACGAAGGCTGTTCAGATCTGATGAATGAGTATCGATCAAACGTTTTTCTCTAATTGAATCTTTTTTAACAATATCCTCAAGAGTACTAATCTTTTCACGTTGTAGAATACTTTCTCGAACAAGTTTTTCGATATTTTTAGAGAAGGACTCAATGATGCTATAGAGTTCCCGTTCTCGACCAAGAGACTTCTCAAGTTCATCAATAAGCTGATCATGTTTTTCTTCAAGAGATTTTATCTTAGCATCTTGAAAAAAAAAATCTCAGCTGCATTTTTTTGATTTCCGGTGAGTTCCATTTCAGATTTAGACATGGTGTTAAATGTCACATCAGAGGGAATGTTATCAGAATCCGACAACAAATTTTTTTTACCTCGGGATTCGGAAGAATCAACGAAGGACTTATCCTTGGAGGTAATCCAAAGACATTTGTCATAATTAAAACTTTTAGAACTCATTTCTATGCGTGCGGTTTGAGATACACAACTATCCACACAAATCAGATTGCTACAAACACAGACTTATAAGGTCTTAAACGTGTTTGCTTGCTATGATACCAATTGAAAAAGCGGGGGTCTGACTCTAACAACCACACTCAATATTTCGATTAGCAATTTGTATGAACTAACTCCAATATACTTTCAAGAGAATCAACTAGACAGTCAGACTCAATCTTAAGAAAAGTATATCAAATAATTACATCTCTGTTTCTTAATGTAATTAGCAAATCAAACAAATAGAAATCCGTGAGGCTGATTATTATAGGAAACAACTTGGACGGTATCGAAAACCAATATCCAAGTGTCAATCACTTTAATCAACAACCAAAGGTTTGGATTCACAATCGATGAACACCGTGAAGTCTAATGCTCAACTACACTTTTTATCCTAATCCAAGACTTAGTTATAAGTAGACTAGAAATCAAGATTATAGTCTGAGAGTTTCAGTTTAGCTCTGCAAACGTTCCGAGTTGAGTTCTGCGAATCCTTACGTGACTCAACGACTTTTTGCTCAATTTTCTTCTTCACATATCTCGATTTCAGTGCTCCATAGCAGTAATTTAGGTGTTGATTTTTGATTTTGCTATCTTGTTTTTGATTTACAATAATTGATAAGTATTAATTGAAGTGCTGAAATCACTTCAGTTGATAATAACAAATCCAATATGGATATTTTGAGTTCTGAAAAAGTTTTTACAAAAATGCCTTCGATTGAACTGCCTGACGATTTGTTTGAATAAAGTTTAAAATCCTTGGAGGTTCTCACTAATTGGGAGGTTCGATTTACAGAAAATCAAGTTTATAGATGCTTCAGTAATTTTAAGAAAACAATGGAAATTGGTAGGGGATTGTAAACTAATTCCTTTAGGAAGAGGTTTTTTTACTATCAATTTAGATAATAAACAAGATAATCAATACATCAAATCACAGAGGTGGGAAGTTTTGGATCAAATTTTACAGATTAGAAATGGATTTCAAATTTTAGACCAGCAAGTCAAAGGAGTTCTAAAGCAATGGTGTGGGTTCGTTTTCCAGGCCTTGGATTGGAATTCTGGAGTGAAAAAATTCTGTTTAAGATCTGTCAAGAGATTGGGACTCCAATCAAAATTGATAATACTACTGCTAACTGTGAAATAGGTTATTATGCAAATGTCTTGGTGGAAATTGATTTTGCAAAACATGTTCCAAGTAAAGTATGGATTGGAACTAAATATGGTGGTTTCTTTCAAGATGTCTTAATCCCAGATTGTCCAAAATTCTGCTCTAATTGTAAAATTGTTGGGCATCTAAACTCTGAATGTAAATTTGAGAAACAAAGAAGGTCTGGAGCTCAGAATGAAGATCAAGTTCATCCAAATACAGATAAAGGAAAGCATACTCCAAAAGTTAAGCCTACTCAAGTTCCATTTGATATTTGTGATACTTCATCAACAATTGATTCCATAGTTGATACTATTCAAGAAACAGTACAAGTTACACGAGCAGATGCAGGAAATTGTCTGCAACAAAATAAGTTTAGTCAACTTGAGATTGTTGAAAATGTTGAAATACCTGAAGCAATAATTATGGAGGTTCCTAAGGTCTTGGAGGCTGTTCAATGAGAAATTTTAAATAACAATATAGTCAAATTTGTGGATGGGACAAATGGAACAGTTGTATATATGCCATTGCAAATGACTTCTTGGGCTAAAGTAGTAGAGAAGGAAATGGTTACTTCTTCTGCCAATACATCAAGCACATCAGCTTCTAGTAGTCCAGCTATTCATTCAAGGGTATCTCCACAAGCTCCAATTAATAATAAGTATAATTTTAGAAAAAATCCTGGTAAAGGGGGTGCCAGAATCCCTCCAACCAAACAATGAAGATAATGTTTTTGAATCTCATGGGCCTAAGAAGGTTGAGAGCTCATGAGAAACTTAGGTCTTTAGTTAATAATTTTAGTCCTGCATTGGTTTGGATTGCTGAACCAAAGGTTGTTTGTAGTGCTTCTTTTTGGTCTAAATTAAATATTCCAGGTTTGGAAAAAATGGTGATTCACAATTCTAGTAACGGGAGGAAAGGAAACATTTGTTTGTTCTGGAATAAAGGAATATCTCAGCCACAAGTTATTTCAATTTCCAGTCAAATGATTACAGTTAGTGTTGGTGATGTTTTAGTATCAGGTGTACATGCTCATGTAAAGGTGGTTCAAAGAAGATTCTTGTGGTCTGAAATGAAGTTAACAGGTGATCTTAACAAACCTTGGATTATACTTGGTGATTTTAATGCAATAATTTCACAAGAAGAGAAGATTGGTGGTAAATCTCCTAATAGAAATGCAATGTTAGAATTCAATGATTGTCTAAATCAGTGTGAGTTACTTCATGCTCCTAAAACTGGGTTGCATTACACATGGTCAAATGGGCAACAAGGCAGCAAGAGGATACTTTGTACTTTAGACAGAGTGGTATTTAATCAAAAATGGCTACAATTGTATGGTGATTGGGGGTACAAGGTTGGTATGCGGATAGTTTCAGATCATGCTCCATTACTAGGGGGATGTGCAAGTATTCCAAAGCCTCAAAAATATACCCAGGAGATTTCAAAAAATGAGGATTAGTCATCCTAATTTCTTAAATGTGGTAGCAGAAAGCTGGGAAAATTCAGTAGTGGGTGATCCTGCTTTCCAGTTTCTGCAAAAGTTGAAGGTTTTAAAAAAGGTCTTAAATGAATGGAATTGGAAGGTGTTTGGTGATGTTCAAGTGAAGATAAAAGAAGCTGAAGAAAGAGTCAAGTTAGCAACTCAAGTTTTAGAGAATAATCCTTTTGATGATGAAGTTCTTCTAGAATTAGTAAAAGCTCAAAATGAGCATGCCAGCACAGAAGCTCGAGCTAATACTTTGTTGAGACAAAAGTCTAGAGTCAAATGGATCAAGGAAGGAGTAGCTAATACAAGTTTCTTTCACACTAATATGAAGATGAGAAATTACAAAAACATGATAAGTGAGCTAGAAGATGATAATGGAAATGTGATTGCTGACCAGACACAAATTGCAGATTTTTTGGTTAATCATTTTCAGAAAAAATTTGAATTTCAACCTGTTGATGGAGAAGACAAATTATTAGAGGTGATACCAAATGTTATTATGAAGAAGATCAACAAAAATTGGATGTCATTCCTGAGGAAGAAGAGATAAAGAGAATTGTGTTTGAAATGGATCCAGAAAGTGCACCAGGACCAGATGGATTTTCAGGCATATTTTATAGAAGCTGTTGGGAGATAATTAAAGAATATTTAGTTCAAGCTATACAGTTCTGTTGGAGAAGAAAATTTATACCCAAAGGAATGAATTCTAGTTTTTTAGTCTTACTGCCTAAGATACAAGGAGCAAAAATTGCAAATAAGTTTAGGCCAATTGGTTTAAGTAATGTGATTTTCAAAAAATTTACAAAAATAATTACCAAAAGAATGAGTGAGTTAATGGAAAAATTGATATAACCTCAGCAGGTTGCTTATGTTCAAGAGAGAAGTATTCATGAACAAGTTCTTTTAGCATCTGAACTTGTGAATGAAATGAAATTCAAAAGAAGAGGAGGGAATGTTGGTATCAAACTTGATATCTCTCAGGACTATGACACAGTCAGTTGAGAGTTTTTAGTCAAAGTTCTTAAGAAATATGGCTTTTCTTCAACTTGGTGTGAGTGGTTAATTACTTTGTTCAAATCAGCAAGAATATCTGTAATGGTTAATGGAGGTCCTTGTGGATTTTTTCAAGTTGAAAGGGGTCTGAGACAGGGAGATCCACTTTCACCAATTCTGTTTGTGTTAATGGAAGATGTCTTGAGTATAAATATTTCAGCTATGGTGGACAAAGGGGACTTGATGCCAATGGTGACTAAAAAAGGTATACATCCTACACATCTGTGTTTTTGCAGATGATGTTTTTATCTTCAGTAATGGAGGGAAAAAAAGCATTACAAATCTTTTAAATCTTCTAGACAATTATCAAGCAAGTTCTGAGAAAATAGTTAACAAGAGTAAAAGTAAACTTTTTGTGGATGGGGATACTCCACAAAGGAAACAAATAATTAGTGATCTTGTTAATATGGAAGTTGCAAAATTTCCAGATAAATATCGGGAGTTTTTCTTGCTCCTGGAAGGATAACATCTGCGATGGTCTGGCCTATAGTGTAGCTACTACAAAGAAAATTGGCAGCCTGGAAAGGTAACATGCTTTCTTTTCAAGATAGATTGGTTCTTGTTAAAGCTGTTTTATGCAGTGTTCCTATCTATAACATGTCAGTCTACAAAT
The DNA here is from genome assembly GCF_003573695.1 of Papaver somniferum. Taxonomy (NCBI): domain Eukaryota; kingdom Viridiplantae; phylum Streptophyta; class Magnoliopsida; order Ranunculales; family Papaveraceae; genus Papaver; species Papaver somniferum. The sequence goes on along the minus strand of NC_039363.1, from coordinate 130,910,420 downwards.
GGCCTGTTTCTATTCTTAAAGCTTGTGAAAAAATAATGAGGAATTTTTTGTGGACTGGTGATGGGGAGAAAAGAAAGTTTAAAACAGTCTCATGGAAGAGAGTATGCACACCTTACGAAGAAGAGGGTATTGGTATTAAAAGATTGGAAGTTATAAATAGATCATTATTAATGAAGATGTTATGGAAAATACTTACCTATGATAAAGAGTGGGCCTTATTCTTTGCTGCCAAATTTCAAGATAAAAATGGACAGTGGACTACTAGATGGAAGCAATCTTCAGTTTGGAATGGATTGAAATGGGCTTGGAATGTATTACAAGAAGATATCAGGTGGAAGGTAGGTGATGGATCAAAAATCTCTGTGTGGTTTGATATTTGGTGTGGTGATGTCTCCTTAATCAGTATAGTAGGATATACAGATTATGTTAAGCAGAACATTGGAATGAAAGTTCAAGCCCTAGTGCAGGAGGATAAATGGAACATTCCAGCTGAGCTTCAACAAATTATATCTATAGCTAGTTTTCCAATGATAAGTGGTGGTATGGATCAGAGAATTTGGATTACAGGAAAATATGGTGATTTTTCAAATGTTGAGGCAGTGGAGAAAATAAGATACAGAGAGGTTATTTTGACTTGGCCAAGATTTATATGGCAAAACTTCCTTCACCCTAGCATTGCTAGCAATATCTGGAAATTGAAGCAAGAGGTTTATGTGGATGATGTTGTAATGAGGACCAGGGGGTATGATATGGTATCTGTGTGTTTCATTTGCTTTGCAGAACAAGATAGTATGAGGCATACACTATGGGGATGTCAGTTTAGTATTGCAGTCTGGAGTTGGCTTAATACACTGTTTTGTTTCAGTAATCCAGGTTCATTTGAGGAGGTCTGTAATGCTTCCAAAAACAGAAGCCCCATGGTAAAGCAAGTATGGATGATAGTAGCTTGTGCTACCATGAAAGAACTGTGGTTCCAGAGAAATGCAAAGTTATTTGATGAAAAAAAAACTAATCTCAATTGCTTCAAAAGTAGAATCTGGCAGACAGTAAAGGAAGGTAGATACAGGATTTCTGGAAACAGATGGAACAATGACTATGATAGTCAGATAATTGAATTCTTCAACCTCTGAGCTATGTTTGTTTGAGTTTTGGTTTATTTCATTTATCCATTTGGTTGATGGGCCTCATTGTTTTGTTATTATGCTTTGTAATGAGTCTGTTTAATTGTTGCTTTCTTTGTAAGCTCTTTATTAAGTCAGTCCTGTAAATTCAGCTTGACTTTTTAGTCCTCTTTATTAATAAAAAATGCGATTTAGCAAAAACAAACAAACTAAACTTGACAATAAGCTTGAAATAGCAACGCTTGCGAGTTCAACCGAGCAGTGCTCTAACACCTGTATATTGGTAAATTACATATGTTTTAAGGATATATTTGAGATTTTCATTCTTCAATTTTTAGTGGGATGCAAGGCAACAAAAATTTCAAAGATTTAATGAAATAAAACAGTATACACATCTCTGCAGATAGATAAAATTTAATGCGGATAAAACTCTTTGGTAATTCCAGTGCAGGTTGCAGAGTTAGATGGCGTAAATTATATACACTAATATTTTTGTGTTGGATTATTTCGTATCACTTTGACAACTCGGTTATCGCAGAGTTGTGGGTGCTACTCACCTGTTTATAATTGTGAAAACTCACAACATAAGAAAGATTTAAAATCCTCTGACAAATCGTTCGGAATTTCTTAAGTCTGATGAATTCAAGTTTTTCCATATTTTTGGAGAAGGTATCGATTGTGCATAATACTTCCTAAACCAGGAGTTACGGAAACACAAGAGCGACAATCGTTTGAGCTCCTTAACGAGAAATCGAGGATCGACACAGATGTATTATCTGCAAGTATTTTTTTTTCTCATTTTATTTTATTCGGAGGTCGGATTCCTGCTCTATCATTTTCTGTTTTCCTTTCTTTCGTTAATAAATAATCTCTTTGTAGGTTCAAATGATTAATCAACAATAAATACATGCTATCTATTTTGATTGGTAAATAGATTACACTAGCATCCCTCGCCTCGCAATAACAAATATTTTACTTTGTTCATCTGGAAATTAAACTGCAATTTTAGTTGGAAATTCCCCTTATAATTTTTCTTTTTGATTGATTTGGTTCCTTTGGATTATCAAGGGGCCTGGTTTTGAGTCCCGCCATGGGAAAACATTTTTCCCACGATGTTTTTCCACCATCCGTCAGGTTTTGTTTTGCTTTAACTCTCACTGGAAAAAGCATGATTCTCAAATAGGAAGGAATTATTGTTCTTAACCCATACATATTAAACCGCATGGACAAAACCAGTTGTACCTCATGGTCAAATATGTTCATCGTTCCTGTATCTTGCCAGATAGTATAAAATAAAATTTAATAAACTTAACCCATTAATGATAAATCTTGAGAACTTGGATAAATCTTGTTCAAAGATAAATATTAATGATAAATCTTGTTCAAAGAGAACTTGAATTGAATAGTATAATCTACGACCCATTAATTTAAGAAGTTAAACTAGACGACATAATAAGGATATAGCTTGACATGTCTACACTTGCGGAGCAGTGCTCTAACACTATTATTTTTTGATGAGTTCTCATGGAAAATTGAGTAAGGCATGAAATGTGTTTGTGCACCATTGTTTTCCAAATGAGTTGTTTTTTATCGTTTTTTCTGCATTGTATAAGTTTCTGCACCAATACATTCCACGGGTTTTTTACATATCAATTTTGTTTTCAGAACAAGTGACCACTTTGTAGTGTATCACTTTCTACGTATCAATGGTTTTATTTACGGGCCCGGTAAATTGGTACATGACATGTTTAAGGATATATTTGAGCTTTCCATTCTTCAATTCTTTGGAGTTGCATGAAAGGAAACAAAATTTCCAAGATATATTGGAATAAAATAGTATACACATCTCTACATATAGGTAAAATTTAATACGGATAAAACTCTTAGGTAATTCAGTGCAGGTTGCGGAGCCAGATGGCGTAAATTATTTACACTAATAATTTGGTGTTAGATTTTTTTGTATCACCAATCGGCTTTGACAACTCGGTTATCGCAAAGATGTGGGTGCGTGTTCAGAACTGCGAAAATTGAAAGATTTAAAATCCTTTGACAACTCATTCAGAATTTCTCAGGTATGATCAATTCAAGATTTTCCATGCTCTTGAAAAAGGTAATGCGCATAATATCGGGAAAATCGGGAGCTACTGATACACAAGAGCGGCGGTCGTTCGAGCTCCTTAATGATAAATCGAGGATCGAAAGATGTTTTATCCTCCAATAGATTCTTCAATTTTCTTTTATTTGGAGACCGTATTCTCGCTCTTTCATTTTCTGTTGTATCCTTTCTTTTATCAATAAATAATATCTTTATAGGTTTAAAGGATTAATTACGTTGTATCTACTTTGATTGCGAATAGATTACATTAAAATTGCAATCCCGGAATAACAAATGTTTTTACTTTGTTCAACTGGAAATTAAACTGCCATTTTTAGTTGAAAATTCTCGAAATATATATTTTTTTTCTTTTTGATCCGTTTCCCTGAGATTATCAAGGGGCTTAGCTTTGAGTCCCGCTGTGTGAGAACATTTTTCACTCTGTTTTTTTCCGCCGTCCCGTCCGTGAGGCATTTTGCTTTAAAATCTCTCACTGTAACTGCATGATCTTGAGGAGGAATTATTGTTCTTGACCCATATTAAACTGCATGAACAAAACCAGTCGTACCTGATGGTCAATATGTACATCGTTCCTTTAACTTGCCTGATATACACTAAAATAAATTCAATTAACTTAACTCAATTATTAATTATAAATCTTTGTTCAAAGAAAACTCGGATTGATTAGTATAATCCACAAGCTATTAATTTAAGAGGTTCAACTAGACGACATAATAAGGTAGGACCGCAAGTAGATATGGCTTTGTCCTGTCTTAATGTCTTATATCCAGGCACTCTTCTGTATGGATTTACACGTGTACTTGATCCAACTCATCACTTTCTCAAATCAAAGAAGAAAAGCTTTGACTAAAGTTAAAACTTCTAACCACAGTCACAGTAAATAACTCAACCACAGTTAACTTCTACCGTTTATACTTGTTCATTTTTCTTCATTTTCAAAATAAAAAAGTCTCACTCTTAATTCCTCAAGAAGCTAAAAAAAGGTAAAGAAAAAAAGGATAATTCAGAGCCGCCTTATTACATGATAATCAATCCAGCTGCTGTAATTTCCCAGTAGGAACCGAATTGGGTTTCTTTCTCTTTTCTCCGAGACTAGGGTTTCATTTTAAACGTCTCTGCTGATTCTTATTCCAAGTAACAAAGTTTTTAGTAAAGTTTCTTTGAGTTGCAGAAGAGTGTAAACATTAATGGGGTTGGTTGAAAAAAATGGAGCGACTTTTAGCAGTTTATTGAGAAATTCAATCTAAATATCTTCTGGGTTGCTTTTAAATTTATTGAATTTCTCTAAATTTTGGTAGCTGACGGACTGTTGATTAGTGGTTAGGGATTGGGTTCAATGTTAAAGCTTCTGTTTTCTAGTTAGGTTTTGGTTTTTAGGATGTAGGAGCAACCAAAATTGAAGGTATTAGAAGAATCAGAGTTTGAGATCCGTAGAGTTAAAGTAAATATGCCGGTTGATTTAGAGAATTCGTCTGCTATGAGTGTTTCTACAGTTTCTGGAGAAGCTAGTGTTTCTTCATCTGGAAATCAGACAGGAGCACCAGCTTCAACGGTTGTAAAGAAAAAGAGAAATCTCCCTGGCATGCCTGGTAAGATCAATTTAAACAGATAAACCCTGAGAAAGATTCAATTTTTATAATGATTTTTTTGCTTAAATTTGATCAATTTTTCTGTATTTTTTTTTGTAGATCCAAATGCAGAGGTACTTGCTTTATCACCAAAAACACTAATGGCAACAAACAGGTTTGTATGTGAGATCTGTAATAAAGGTTTCCAACGTGATCAAAATCTACAACTACATCGACGAGGTCATAATCTACCATGGAAACTTCGACAAAGAACAACTAAAGAGATACGGAAACGTGTTTATGTCTGTCCTGAACCTTCTTGTGTTCATCATGATCCAACTAGAGCATTAGGTGATCTTACTGGAATTAAGAAACATTTCTGTCGGAAACATGGTGAGAAGAAGTATAAATGTGATAAGTGTTCCAAGAAATATGCTGTTCAATCTGATTGGAAAGCTCATCAAAAAACTTGTGGTACTAAAGAGTATAAGTGTGCTTGTGGAACCCTTTTCTCCAGGTTTGGGTTTTTTCAGTCTCAATTTGGGTGTTCGATTTCAGGGTTCAATTTATTTCATTTCAGGGATTTTGATGATAACTGAAATGAATTTTTTCTGTTTGGTGAAGGAGGGATAGTTTCATAACACACAGAGCTTTCTGTGATGCCTTAGCTGAAGAGGCTGCTAAAGTTCATACAATTCTTCCCAATTCTAAACCTGAAGAAGTGGTTTCAATTTCATTTGTAAAGCCTAAAGCGGTTGTTTCATCACCACCACCACCACCACCACCTCTATCACCTCTTCCTCTTACTCCTCCTCCTCCACCTCTTCCTCCAGCAATGGATGTGTTACCAGAGTATGATCAAATCCCAGGTATGATTTTATCACACGTTTCATTATAAAGGAAGATTATGGATTATCTTTTGTCGGATCTGTTTCTCCAACAACAAAAAAAAAGGACAATTTTATTTATAAAATGTGATCTTTTTTGGGGGTCCATTTCTTGGATTTTGTTGTGTTTTGTCTGGTTATTTATATTGTTTGCTTCTTTCTTTTGTTATTATAATCTTCAAAAGTTACCGAAGAACTTTCAAATTTTTAAACTGAAAAAGATTCATTTTTTTTCTTGTAAAGCAGACTAAAAACAAGTGCAAAAGAAATGAAATCAGCACTTTCTCTTCATCTGTTGGTCATACCTTATAGTTTAGGTACTTTAAGTGTTATTTGGTTTTAATTAACAGAGCTACCAAAGAAGTCTACTGGAATCTTGCAACAAATTCCTCCGTCAACATGTGTTAATGGAAGTACTAGCAGTAGCAGCTCATCCAGTAATCTTAGTAGCAGTAACAGTTTGTTTGAGAGTATCTTCTCATCTTCGACAATGGCTGGAACTCTGCAACTGCAAACCCGAACTTCTGCATTTTCTGATATAATTTGTCGGATGTCACACTCAGACCGTTCGAGTAATGTTGCAACAGCTTCAGGTGCAGAACCAACATCCCTCTGTCTGGCAACAAATGGCGGGTCGACATTATTTGCGCCTCTCGGGCAAGATTGTCACCAATATGCTCCATCTCCACAACCCACAATGTCTGCCACTGCTTTACTTCAAAAGGCAGCACAAATGGGTGCTGCTGCCACTAATGCATCCTTGTTGCGTGGGTTTGGGATATCAAATTCATCTACTGGGTGTGAGCAAGAAGCTCTAAATTGGAGTCATCCGATCGATAATGAGCCTGGTCCTCCAGCATCTGGTCTTGGGATAAGTCATCCATGTGATGGGGGAGGTTTTCCGTGTGACGGAGCATCCAGTTTAACCGAACTTATGATGGGTCCATCATCGCTATTTGGGCAGAGACCTACAACTCTTGATCTTCTTGGGTTGGGACTAAGCGTGGGTGGTGGTGGTGCCTCTAAAGGTGGACTTTCCGCTTTAATTACATCAATTGGTGGTGGTGGTGGTTTTGACATGGCAAGTGCAGCATTTGGAGGTGGGAATTTGTTAGAGAGGGCATGGGAGACGGACGACAGGAAGACTAATACCTCTGCTGCATTGCCATAGAAATTTACAGTGTCTAGGGTGTATTTTGTGCAAAGGAAGACTGATGCATCTGCATCAAATCGGAGATATGAAAGGTCACAAATTTTGTTTGTTCTTCTTGAAGTTCATTGTATGACCAAAAGGATTTCGGTAGCTAAAAGAGAGGTCTGGTTTGTAATGATGTACAGATGTTGGCCTTATTTTCTCTAGTTGTAAACAAATAGATAAGCGAAAGATATTTCAAGCAGTGTTTGTGCCTGATTTTGGAGCTGTGCATTTTTTTTTCCACTTCCAAGGTATGCAGTGCAGGGGTTTATGGTGATTTAAGCTCAATTTTGAACAATGCTGCTCTTTGGAGCAATTACTTCAGGCATTCAAAGGGATGGTGGCGCCGACATAGCGTAGTAATTACGCCCCCACACCGTATGAACAGGATTGGTTGTTCTCTGCCATCAGTATCTCTATCTGGATCCAAATATCTTCTTGCTCTTCACCATATTTGGTGATCAAGATGTAAACGGATAGGTACATTCGACCTAAATTATTATTAAAGCATATCTACATCACCATGCATGTCTTTCATATTAAAAATGAAACAGTTGAACGGGTCCATCAAAACCTAAAAGAAGATAGGTTCAAAGCACCAGTATAGTTACAAATTTGGAATACTGGCTTAACTTGAAGATTACGATGCCCCTTCACTCGTTTCTGGTTGATAAATGCATGCTTTTAGTTTTAAATCCTTCATGATTTAACAGTTTAATATCCATATTAAAGTGCATAATAGTAAGATCTAGTTGAGTAGTTATGTGATCTGAGTGGTGACAGTTTCATGTCTTTATGTTGTTGCTAGTTCAACCAACCACTTGACCTCTACATAGGTTGTTGAGGACAACATATAAACTAACGATTTGTTGAGAAACCATTACGGTGAAATCTAGTCAGGTTGCACAGTCTTCACTTTCCTAGAAAAACAAGGGAAACCATAATGTTACTTATCTTGCATATACCTGGAACATTTCATCCGGGTTTTCTACCTAGCACCACCATTTAAGCTGCTCACGACTATCTGGGGATCTATGCTTACTATGGAGTCATAAATTTGAGAGCAACTTATCCGAGCTATGCTGTCATGAACTCGGAAGTATAGTGGCTGGGGTCCCAATGACAGTGCACCATAGAACATTGGATTATTGTTTTTTGAAAAGTCATAGAACATTGGATATATATATATATATAGTATATAGTTTCACTAATTCATATTTCTGAGCCGCATTGAATATGTCCACGTTGCAATTTTGAGGAGACGAGGGCAAGTCGTGTGAAAAACAAAATCCACACGTACTCAGAAAGGGTAATACTAAAGGACTTGTTCTTTCCACCACCTTTCTTCTCTTTTCCACCATTGCCTAGTTTTCAACTCACAGGTTGGCCAAATTGCCATAATCCAATCCATATGATAAGAAGTGTTCAGAATTCAACTCATACAGATCAAATGGGCTAGGGTTCCCTAAATCTTTAAAGTGGCCCCAAATAAAACTAAACCAAGAACAACCCGACTCCTCCAAACTTTAAACCCGAGCAAGGTGCTTTCTGAATACGTGCTCCTAGAATTACCCTTTCTGAGTACGTGCCCCTGGAATTACTCTTTTTTCGCTTGGAAACGATATAACTCACCTATTTGGATGAGGAAGTAGCCACTTTCTATGAGAATACGAGAATACAAATTGATTTTCTAGAGCATCCTAGGAAATAGAATACGTCCATGGCCAAAATGGACATAAACTTAGGTGGCCAATATGAATTAGGAACTCCAGGAAAATATCATGCGTTGTTGTTATCGCAAATTACACTAATCTCTAGCAGTTCAAGACACCTCATTCACTGTCTCTAACAAGTAGTTTCAATAATTTCTCACTAAGTAAAGGTTCAAGACTTGCCTATATGGTATTTTTCGTTTTTTCCAAATTTTCACTTTTTACCGAGATTTCATTCATGCAGAGATTGTTGGAGAGCACGAGTTTAACATATGTTTTTGGTCTTGGTTAAGAAATTGATCTTATGACCTATGGGTCACTAAGGACGCTCAATTTGTTTGAGTGAACAAAACGAGGAAACCTTTAGTCCCATATTAGTAGGATTAAAGACGAATGTTCAGTTTCCTACATTGGGTATATTGGGGTAGGCGGGCGCGGGTGAGTAGATCACACATGCCCAAAATCGTGGGTTACGAGCTTGGAGTTGCGTGTGTGTGCTAGATTTTCCCTGGGAGCTTGTGCTTCCATCAACCAAGATATAAAATGCTTTTTTGTATTTCTCAAGGAAATTGTTTTACAAAATATTGCTTTTAATATTTTATTTATGGGAGAATTCCTTTTTTTCGTATTTTTTATCTTGAATTGTTTTACAGGAAATCCGAAACCCTAGACTTTCTTTCTCCAATAAAAAGAAAACAAATTTCACGCTTGAAATCCGTCTCAGAAGCAACTATTATCCCATCTTGTTTTCACTTCATCTTGCTTTGTATTGCACATTGCTTCTTTACTTCCCTTCAAATCCTTGTTGCTAAGTTTGGAGAGTGGGTAACTTGTATTATGCTGATAAAAGTTATATCATGTAATCTTATCCTGGACACATCTTTGTTGAAGAGGTTTACCATTGCTCGGAGCATACCTGAGAACTAATGTGTTAAGGGAAAATTTGTTGCAACTGTGATTTCTCCCTCGTCAATTTTCATTTAGTATTTTTATATATCATATGATACATTTAATGTGTTGTTCATCGTTGCAAGTTTCCAAAAATAATTTGTCATGCAACGCAGATGATTCTCTAAACAAGCATTTGTTATCTCGGTTCGACCATCATTCTACGGATGGTATAAAGTACTGAGATTTTAGGTGGTTCCCAAAGCGTTAAAGAAGTCTTGGAAAAAGTTGTTGATAAAAACCTTTCTTCCATCTGAAGTAATGGATGTTGGAATACCATAGAGATCGAATATATTGTTGAGAAACTCATTCGCCACCTCATCTGCAAGAATAAGGATGGTTAATAGGTATGAAGTGACTGAACTTGGTTAAACTGTCCACCACAACCAAGATTACATCCTTTCTCTCAGATACGAGAAGATCTTCTATGAAATCAAGAGCAACGTGTTGAAAAGCATGATCAAGGATCGACAAAGGCTGGAGAAGTCCCGTGGGAAATAAATGTTCACCTTTATGTCATTGGCATGCATCACAATTTGCTACAAACATCATGATATCCTTATTTAAACTAGACCAGTAAAATAATGCTCTAGCTCGTTAATACGTAATTTCATATACGCGAATGGCCACCCATTGACGAAGAGTAGAGAGATTCCATAACAGTTGTACGAAGATGATTGCTACTTCCAGACATAAATTATTCCCTTGAAACTTAAAATCTCTTGAGCATATGAAAAAGAAAAATTTGGTGGAGGAGAAATGATACATTGAGGAATGAGGATGCAAGAAATGGATTCATTGGTGTACCTTGATATTATATCCACATCCCATTACGGTAAGGGAACTGTCGTGATATTGCACTGCGGTCAACATGTGCAAGTCGAGATAAGGCATTAACAACCTTGTTCTCTAAACCCTTTTTTGTACTTATTCTCGTACTTCATCTCCAGAAATTTCCTAAGTTATTTTGTTAAAATACTATAGTAATCATTTGATCTATGAAGTGATTTGGGCTTTGATGATCTGTATGTATAGTGAATTTTTGGACTACCAGCTAGTTTCTCCACCTGGAAACTTCCATAACAACAACTAAAAGTTTCTTTTCATAGGTGGAATAAGTTAGAGCTTTTGGTCCCAATGGTTTGCTGGAAAGTGCAATTGGATTGTGTTGTTGCATGAGAACAACTCCCGTACTAGTGGAGGAAGCACCCATTTCTAAAACAAATGACTAAGAAAAATCAAGGAGAGAAAGGATAACTTGTTTGAGCGGTGTGACTAACTCCTTCTCTCCCCCAATTTCAACGGTCGCTGTCATATACTCAGCTACCACCATGAACAACTGCTAAGTTTAATAAAAGAGTACTGGTCAGTATTGGTCATTACAGTAATAACAAAAACTTTTTGTTCGATGGATGCACATTTGTTTTGCAGTAAGTCTCATAATTGACGATGTAGATGGGGGGTCTTAGAAAAAATGGGTAGAAGAAGATTAGAAAGTTTTTGAGATTTGGGTATATAGGTGGAAGAAGAAGAATGTATTTTATAAATGGGGTTGATCGTGAGGTTGAAGAAGGTATAAGTACTTGAGAGAATATTCTGACAGAATTTACGATGTTCTAATTGAGAGTTTAAAGCAGCTTCATGCTTTCGAGCGAGGTGAAAGGCCAGAGCCAATGTAATAGGTCTGAACATCTGTACGACGGGGTCTTGATCTCTTCTTTTATTCCACTTGTAACTTAGAATATAAAGATCTTCAGTAAATAAATGATTCTTAGAAATTTAAAAATGTTAGAAATAACTTAATAATTTACATTTCATATAAACTCTAGCCTCTATATTCTCATATCAAGAACTAACTATCTTCATGTTCCATTTTTTTATCCCGTGTGAATTGAATAACCATCTATAAAGAATTTTAATTTATTAAATCCTTTCTAATAAAATAATCATCAAGCTCATTCAAATCGCCAGGCGCCAGCTCTTTTCTGCCAATTGGACAATCAAGCTAATTTTCAACACAATACTATGTATCACATTGGAGTTGAGAAGACCCTTTACTGCCATTGTTGTGTTTCACTTTTTTTCTTCAAGTGATACTATGCTCAAACATCAAGTTTCCATGGTTGAAGCTTATAGTACAACGTTTAAGTTACAAGTTTTTCATCTTTGAAGATATTATTCAATTTGAACACTTCAAATATCTCTATTTCCGACTTCAGAGAGGGTATTAGAATATTATATACAGTGTATGAGGCTCCAAGGTGATCGTAGGATAGAAAATCAAGTGACCGTGTTATTTGTGCACATCGGGAGTCAAAATCAAAGGGTATTTCTAGGATACAATGTAATTGTTATAAAATAATACTTAGAAAATAGAGAGAAGGAAGAAGAATTTTTTTATTAGATATCTTCGTCACAATGGAAATACTCTCAATTTATAGGTATATATGTAGGAGAATCTTTGTTACCGATTTCGACAATAATACAATTCTAGAATTATCTCCACCATTATATTACAATATTGTAAGGATTTTTTTCATCTAGTATTAAAACTCCCGCAATACTTGGTTACCAAAATGGAAAAAAAAAAGAGAAATTGAAAGATGATCAATTTAAAACAAACTAAAAAAAACTTACTTGAACCGAGGAGATCGAGTAATCTCTTTCCATAAGACGTTATTTGTCTCGTATATATGCTGTAATTTTTTCGTAACGGCACATCTCCGAAGATACAACGGTTCCATTCGTCATTAACACAACACTGGAATAACAACGAATACGAGGAACACAATCTGATGTAATACAAACTCTTCTTTGATACTTGGCCGCAAATACAAACTACAATTTTCTAGTACTAGTTTATGCCTTTAAAAACCACTACTATGCAGTGAGAATGAGTGGGGTTTATATAGATGCAAGGTGAATTTTGGAGAAATCCTTTCGTGGAGAGTCACATCCTTTCATAAAGAGCCACATCCATTAGGATAAGACACTTCATATTGAAAAGATTTGAGTAAATGGACACATCCATCCACACAAATTTTTTTAGTTTAAATTTTAACTAACTAAATTATATTTCTGTTCAAAAATGCCAATAATATAAAATAGAGCATTTGCAATGTAGTTAAGGGGCATGCATCTATTACTACTAGTGGTGGTGGTTACAAAGTGATGTAGAAAGTGAAGAGGTGAAAAGGAGATGAAAGAATGATGATGAAGATGAGTATAAGTATGGTTTAAATCCATTGTAGATTTATTTCATAACACTCCCCTTTGGATGACACCACACTACTAAAATTGCCTCATTAAAACTTTTTAGGAAAAATCGAAGGGAAAAACCTAGGCGAAGGAAAAAGAGCACAAAATATACAGAGTAGTGATAGACGCGCAAATATTGTCTCGTTAAAACCTTGATAAGAAAAACCCAGTGGGAAAAAACCTTGACGAAAGAAAAATAGTACAACATGATAGTCCAATAAAAAACCTCTTACTATGATCCTCCCGCTGATAAGTACTTCAGTTAAATCTTGGTTTGGGAACTATATATTTGTTTAGTCACAATAATTAATTTATGGATATATATATTCTATAATTAGGAGCATCAAATGTGAATGTAATTATATCATAATGTTCTGATAATCAAAAATATAGTTCACCCTCCTGGGTTTTGTCCGTGGACGCACGTCGAATCGAATGAACCACGTTAAACATTGCTTTCATATGATTTTGATATGTAGTTTAATTGTTTACTATCTATTTAATGTATTATTGACCAATCCTAATATTCTATACTAACTAATGATATTCATCTTAGTTTTTATTTACGTATCAAAATTTAAGAGATTCTTTCAAGTCTCAGAATAGATTTAATGGATAAATAAATGAGAGGTTTTGTTTTTCGTAGGTGTAATTGATTATCTTTAAAGGTTGGACGCGGTAATTTTTAGCACTCGGATCCGCGGTTGATCCTGACTATCCTTCTTAAAAAGTCAATTAATCTCAACCATCCTTGTTCCCAGGATACATAGACACCGCTTCTTCTTATAATATAGATATATTACTATTTATAAAATAGTTAAATTAAATAGGCATGTGTAAAATAAATAAATGAATAAAAAAACAATCACATTAACCATCGCCAATTAGCGTTGAGCTTGTACTTTGATATCCATCCCCACTACTCTCTCTCGTTTACATGATCATAGTAATATAATAGTACCAAAAAAAAACACGAACTTCTTCGAAGTTATATGTGAAACAAAAGAGAGAGTATATATATATATGAGATTGTAAAAGAGTGTTTCATTCTTTATTTCACATCAGAAAACTTCTTCAAAGTTAAAAGAGGTCAAGATTTATATAGGAAACTATTTATAGGTAAGGATATCCCATAACATTACGCTTCAACTGTTACAATGAGTGAGTCTTACTTCACATGGTTCTTTGGTAGACTACTGCAATAATATATATGGACATATCAAATTAAAACATTCCCCATTCAGTGTATACCATCCAAAACGTTGCCTCATAAAGATCCGATGAGATAACATTGTACAAAAGAAAGAGTACATAACATTGACAAAAGAAAGATTACAACACAAGAACAAGTATTTACAGTCTTTCCTTCGTTGGTAATCTGCATGTTAGGCACAGAGATTATTCATCATCTTATTAGCTCAAATGGGTATGGATCGCAATCTAACACAATCCTTTTTCACGTTAACCAATTCGTCAAGTTTCTATAAATAAAACCAAGAAGTAAAATGGCGCCAAAAGCAGATCCCATTTCACAAACCCTAACCATGAACTCTAAGTCTAAATTCTTCCGATAATAATCAGCCTTCCAAAGCTACAAAAATTCAGTAGATCTTCAAAGAATCGCCAACCTCATGAGTCGGCACTGTTGAAATATGAAAATCTAATATTGATCCCTTCAACTTTGAAAATTGTGGAACAAAGCCCATTGATTAATCTCATTAAACCTCATGCGAAGAGATTGGAGAAACTCATCAGGGGATATTGCTCAGATAAGTGGACAAAAATTAGAGAAAGTATTCATATCTGGTTATTAAATATGTTATAAGGTTTATTGAAGAGATTGTGGAATTTAATTATCTCTAGAGTAATCAAGAAACTTGGCTGAGATGCTCACCTTCCACAACTTGTTTGCGAACTCTTAATTTCTACTATTATTGTAAGGCTTATCATTGGGTACTAATGGAGAACTGAACTTTCTAGTTTATTGAAGATATACTCTTGCTTAGATTATACTAACACCTTTTGATTATTATTTTCATTTTCGGACTTATCGCGTTGTACTTTTTCCTTCTTCAATATTTTATCTCTATGAGTTTTCCCTGTCAAGGTTTTAATAAGGTAACACATGCGTATCCAACACCCAATTACTGTAGGAATCTCGGTGTTTTCTATGAAGGCTTGTACTTGAGAAATATGAAACAGTAACGCCATACAGTCTTAATCTTATTCCGTTTATTAAGCAACCGAATGACATGCCTTTTAAATCTAGCAAAAGTATTATTTCCTTTTTAATTTAGGATCCTCTTGCATGTAACCCGTGCATTTATTAAATATTGTGCAATATGTTTAACTTAAATCATACTTCTTCAACAAAAAAAAGAAAAAAAAAGAAAAGAAAAAAGGAAAAAAACAACAACAATGTTTTCTAATTAAATATATAAAACTCCTTTTTATTAAATCCAAACTTAATTATAAATATAGACTAACTGTAATTCTTCTCTCAATATTCACACAAATTTACTAATTTTAAACCCTAATTAACAGTATTTCCCCAAAATCAAACTAAACCAAACTCTTTCTTTAATCCGTATTTTGAATTATAATTTTAAATAGTTCTAATTATTCCCTAAGAAAATATCCACAACAACACCATTCGAAAGAGTTAAACATGGTTATGATTCTTTTCATATTCCATAAACATAATCTATAAAAATATTATTGTCTGAGATGGTTTTATCCCTCAACCGTGATTGTATTGAAATTGATTGGGGAATTGACTATTCTTCAAAATCATCGATTATGTCACAAATCTTGCAAAACAAAATTATGAAAATTAGGTAATAAACTTTTTTTTTTGTTGATTTAGGGATTTTCATACTTAATTCAATTATTTTCGGCTATATATAATAAGTGTTTATAATTTTTTTGGGCTATGAGGAATAATTATTAAGGTGTTTTTGTTTAATCAATTACTCATTAATATGGGCTATACATAATAATTATATAGGATACATTCAACATAAGCCTTTATTTATCTTGCCAAGTTGTTTTTTTTAATTATTATTTTTATAATACACTCTTTCAATTTTGTTCTCTCTCAAAAATAAAATAGTTTCACACTAATGATAGGTGATCTGATCTAGACAGATAAACTCTGCTTATTTCTCACTTACACAAAAAGAACTATCAAAAATAGTAAAATCAATAAGTAAAACTAACAAAAAAACAAACATAAACTTGTATATTAATTCATTTTACATTCTCATTTATTGTTAGTAAATCATGCGTAGGTTATAGGATTCTAACTCTAGTGTTAGTTATGATTGACCGTCATTAAAGGATAATTCTAGTATCTAGTTCCATATGCCAACGTACAACATCTCTCCTCTTTGTACAACATATTTGTATTGAGATGTTTTTGCTGCCAAGGATGAACTTGAAAATGGGTTGACCAAGAATTCAATATTTTAAATCTCTTTCAAAATGATTGAGACGGTTTAATTTTGGCAACACTACCATATGTCAAGAAAAAGGAGTACTAGGTTTTACAGAGTTTGAAAAGCCATGAAGTTTCTGCAGAAGAAAAAGATATAAATTCTAAGTTCCAGTAAAAGGTTACAAGATTTCTGAAAGCTTATCTTATAGTGTCAAAGTAATGGAATCTCGTGAAATCACAAAGTTGAAGGAATTTTATGGCCGAAGGATTTGCGATTTAGGTTTTAGAATCTTCAAGGTAAGTAATTTTTATTACACGTCATAATCAATAAAAATAAGATATTAGTTATGTTAATTTTAAAAGACACCTCATTCTATTATATACTTATGATACATACCGAATAAAGGTAAGTCAATACAAAATTATTGAACATGAAAGTGTGGTAAGGTTTATCTTAATGTGTAAATTGATCGACCTCAAAAAAGAAAATCCATAAATATTGATACAATCAAACTCAAAATTCTTTAAGAAAAAACAGAGATATTGGTAACAAAATCCCCTCGTAGAGACCATCTAAAAGAGCAAAGGTTCTTTAATCGCGAAAGCATTGAATTTCAGAGGTAGACTAGCGATAACAAGGCAAAACAAAAACTTCCAAAGGTACTTTAATGTCATCTTTTCTCAATCAGAAATAAACTCACCCCGTGGTTGCATTACCATCATAAAAGGTACTTCAAAAATTTATGAGCGGGCATGAATCGATAGAATTGTCAATATATGGAGGTAAGTTTAGTTGGGCTAACTCAAAACAACCTCTTATTTTGATTTGGCTTGACATATTTTTAGTCTCTAAAGATTATCTTGCTTACTGTAGTGTTATTTTATATATGAGATGAGAAAGGCCAATTTTTTTATCATACCCTTATCTTATTGTCCTTCGATTCTAATTTGAAGTGTAAGGCTCCATCCAAACTTTGATGATTATCTCTTACACCTTCTTAATTTTTTATTGAACACGAAAATTTGGTGGCATAGTCTATTTTTTTGTTTGTTTTGGAAAGCCTAGTTTTTTTTTTGTTAAAAAGTTGCATGGCCTTAAGACTTTTATTAATGCTTGGAAAAGAACTTTAAGTGATTTACAACTGCAAGTTGATCAATTGACTCCTGAGACCTAAATGAAGAAAATTCTTAATTATCAAATGAAGTCATTGTTGCTTGAGAAGAAGCTAGAATAAAGCATGCTTCCTTGTCTTAAAATCTAACTAGGAAGTGCGGTTAAAGAGCAAAAGACTATTCATGAGCTGGTGAAATAAATACTAGGTATCTACATCAAATTGCTTCTTTTAAGTATAAGTACAGTTATATTAACTGTTTTTATGTTGATGTTTTTATATGCTACGATAAAGAGAAAATTACAGAAGAAGCTATACAACTCTTGTTCACTGAGAGCTTGAGGAATTAAAGCTACCACAAATAGATGTTAATGATTGTATTGCTCTTGAAAAATCTTTGTCTAAAGATGAAGTGAGAAACGTAGTATGTCATTTTGGTAATGACAAGGCACTAGGGCCAGATGGCTTCACAATGGAACTTCTAAATTTTCTTGGGATATCATTAAACATAATATGATGTTGGTATTAAAAGAATTTGAAGCTAATGCAACTCTTGGTTGGATATTGAATTTCACCAATCTTAAACTTGTTCCTAAATGTGTTGGTGCAATTACCCTACACAATTTTAGACCTACTGTATTAGTCTAATTGGTAGGGTATACAACAATAATTTCCAAGCTTCTTACAAAAAGACTCAAAATTAGTATCTCCAAATGTTAGAGCACTGCTCGGTCGAACTCGCAAGCGTTGCTATCTCAAACTTGTTTTCCAAGTTTAGGTGATCAAAACTATAAGTATTAATTTCTAGTCTACTTATAGCTATGTATCAGACAGAATGTGAAAGTTGAGCTTTAGACTACACAACATCCATCTATTGAAGGCATAGATCTACTGAGAGAGTTTGGAGGAACTTCATCAATAAAAGGTATGTAGAGACTAAAACTTATCTGTCACTCAAAATTTTATTCTATCTCCTATTGAGACTAAATCGTATAGCTATATAGACTTTTACATTATACACATTTGATGTTTCGAGCTGAGTTTAACTCGCTTATATCTTTCTCGAAATATGTGTTAGAAAGCTTTTTGCTTTAACTACGTTCATCATTATTCTTGACGAGTTTAATTGGAAACAATTTATTTGTTGGAAACTAAATGATGATCATGTGAAAAATTTCCTTCAAACATCTTACATGATTTGTGTGAGACAGTCATTTGATGTAGACTCAGAATGTTTCGTATTAATCATTCGATCACTCAAAAATTACTTATAAAGTAATAGTTTGTGTGAGACACCTATTTCATCTTCTAAGGATGTTTCAATGATTGAAATGGGAGTTTAGAAAAATTAACCATTGTCTGGATATAGCACAGTATGCATACCAGTATGCAAACTGTTGTATTATGATTCAGGACCGAGAACCAAGTATGCATACCAATATGCGTACGACTTTAACTGTTAAAGTTCGGGAACCATGTTTGCATACCCGTTTGCGAACTATTTCACCTGAGTTAGGTCCGGAACGACAGTATGCGTACCCGTTTGCAAACTGTCTTACATAACCAAAGTCCGGAACTTAAGTTTGCGTACCCGTTTGCAAACTAAGTTGGTTTAAGTTCTAAAATCGGTTAAGCATGATTTTATACTCATGAACAAATACATTTATATTAAGGAATACAATCTTTGCAAACCGTGGCTAAATGTTCATGAATTGATTCTTTCGAATCAAATCCGATTTTGCTTCAATTGTGTCTTGTACACTTGTATGAGAATATAAACAATTGAACATAAGTGTTATCTCTATAAATGTACCACCAG
The DNA here is from genome assembly GCF_003573695.1 of Papaver somniferum. Taxonomy (NCBI): domain Eukaryota; kingdom Viridiplantae; phylum Streptophyta; class Magnoliopsida; order Ranunculales; family Papaveraceae; genus Papaver; species Papaver somniferum. Next base: position 130,891,248 of record NC_039363.1, on the reverse strand, counting down.
TCTTCGATGGATCGAATTACTCATGGTGGAAAATTGCTATGCGGGCTTTTCTTTAAGCTCGTGATTTTTAAACATGGGTTCGTGTTGTTAATGGCTATTATCCTCCGGTTGTTACAGAAGGCGATGTAGCTGTTCCAAAGGATATTGGTTCATATGAACCTGATGAGATTCTTGCTGCGAAGAAAAATTATGATGGGTTAAATGCTATCATACATGCCATTACCCCAGATCTTCAGCATCATGTGACTACATGCACTAAGTCTAAAGAATCCTGAGATATCTTAGAAACTGTATTCGAAGGAAATTCCTCTAAGAAAGAATCTAGGCTTCAAAACCTATGTTCTGATTGGGAAAACCTTCGTATGGTTGATGAAAATTCATTTGATGAGTTTAATCACAAAGTGTCTGAAATTGTTAATGCATATTTTGCGTTGGGTAAGACTATCCCTGAAAAGGACATTGTGATGAAAATTCTCAGATAGTTGCCAGCCAAATACGATTATAAGAAACATGTCATCGTTGAAGGAAATAACCTTGATACGCTTTCCAGGAACTCACTCATTGGACTGAGTAGAAGAGAAAAACTTCACATGTCTTGTAATCCTGTTACTATATCTGAAGTAAAGTCTCGTTGTCCTGAATTGATTGATATAAAGGATAAGAATTGCTTTAATTCAACCTTTCGCTGTTTGTACAACAGTTAAAGAAAATTCTAAGACAGAGAAAAAGAAAGTCACAAAAGAATTTGTCTCCAATCAATAAAAAGGATAGAAAACTTCACAAAAACTATGATAATGGAACTTGTTCCATGAGCTCTGGTAAGGAGGTTAGTGAGTTAACATAAGCATGGATGGAAACTCTTGACTACTGTCCCGAGGAAGAATCCCGTGAATGTTCTCTTACTTACTTTACTGATTGTCACACTTGTCCCACGAACAGATCTGATTGTTCCATGATAAACAATCTACCTTCTCCAGAAAATAAAATTGATCTTTTAGCCGAAGATTTATACTCAATAAAGAGTATGTTTCAAATGGAGAAGAAAGCATGGATGAAAAGGATTGAAAATATGGAAAATCAACCGAAAAAATTAAGACAAGAGAAAGCGTCATCTCGCAATCGTGAGTTCAAGAAGAAAAATCGATCAACTTCGATAAACTCTCTTAAGATAAATCAGCATATTACTCCTGAAATCATGTCTGACTCAAAGTCCTTTTGTGACGGACCGAAAAATTACGCCTTTGGCGCGTTGCCCCGCAGGCCGTAATCTCCCCGATGCGCCATGATGATGCTACGATCTGAGCCTCAAATCTAGGAAAATGCATATCCATTTTCCCTTGCAAGCATTCTCATGGATCATGACGCTTCTAGCTTAGCTTCCACACCGTTCAAATTTACCCTTGTTCTGCGAAGGGTTTATCAAGAAAATAAAAACTTTCTTAATACGGTAAAAACGACCTTTTGAGGCCCTAAACAATAGAATTTGGCTAAATTATGGTGACCATGTGGATCTATGGATCAACATGTCTTTATCTTTGGGATGTTTCCCATCAAAAATAGACTCCCCTTGAGCTAAATTACGACACTCGGTTTTTTAGCCTATGTTAAACGCCTTGATAGGAAGTATGAGCATCCAGTGAATAGAATGCAACTAGTCTCATCAAGTTTGGCCACAATCATATCTTGCATCCACCTACCCATCCAGATGATATGAGAGGTCAGTTGTTTGAGGGTGAAAACGATTTCTGCTGATTTTGGTAATTTCGAGTGTGTGGGTGAGAAACGAGTTTAAACCCTAAACAATGTACTGCAAGGCAGTATTTTAGATTAGAGAGATCAATCTGTACAAAATCCGGCCTAAACCAAGAAATGGCCGTTGTAGACTTGTTTCGGTCGCAAAGTGAAGGAGAAGGGTTGGTTTTGAGGAGGGAAGCGAAGAGAGTGTTGAGACCAGAATAGTTGTTTCACGACTTGTATCAGAAAGTGGGAAGCTAACAGATGGAAAGCTAGAAAATATTTTCTGAGTGTTGTATCCTCGTGACCTGAACTTGTTGTTCGGTGGAAATAGGTAATGCCTATTTATACCAGTCGAAGTGAAACGTACTCTGGTCTCATTAAGAAATGGAAAACGGGTGAGTAAATGGGAGGAGGTGGTAACCGATAACGCCTAGAATTGATGTTCCATAAAAGAAAGCGTTTCACCATTACTCCGTGTATTTACTAACCGCCTCATCCTTATGACACTGTCTTATAACGGGCGTAGTGTACACCGCACGCTGTAAACCGCCAAACCAATACCCAATGAGCATCCCCCAGTTTGTGGCATGTGTTGATGTCTCGAGCGTTTTCGTGGAAAACATGTAGCATGTTGTTGTTATCTGGAAAGTTAAGCTTGGGATACTTTCCGACTCGGTGGTGACCTTCGACGGTCAAGATTTTGCATCTTAATAGGAAAGGTAGTCGTTGATTATTGTAACCCTTCGCTTGGTATCCAGTGGCATGAAAGCATGATCAGTATGGCTTTAATATGGCCTAGTTTTGGCGCGTCCAAAAGTTAGGGTTTTGGCTTTGTTTAGGCGCGACCAAAATAAGGCCAAAGGTTTCCATGCGTTAGCTCGTAACCTTGGACGGCTAAGATCTGCATCTTAGATGAAAAAGTGGCAGTTGATTGTTGCAGGCCTTCGTTTTGGTAGCCGCATAGGGAAGGCCGGCATGGTATGGCGCGGAAAGGTGGTTGGCATGCCATTGGCACATGTGGCATGGCATGCCTTGGCGCGGTTTGGCGTGGACAAAACCAGGGTTTTGGGCCAAAGGTTACCATGCATTGTTTGACGACCTTGGACGGCTAAGATTTGCATCTAAGATGGAAGGGTGACCGTTGATCATCGCACGTCTTCGTTTTGTTAGCCGCATAGGGAAGGTCGGCATGGTATGGCGCGGCAAGGTGGTTGGCATGCCATTGGCACATGTGGCATGGCCAAAACTAGGGTTTTGGGACAAAAGTTACCATGCGTTGTTTGGCGACCTTGGACGGCTAAGATTTGCATTCTAAGATGGAAGGGTTGCCGTTGATCATCGCACGCCTTCTTTTTGGTAGCCGCATAGGGAAGGCCGACATGGTATGGCGCGACAAGGTGGTTGGCATGCCATGGCGCGGTTTGGCGTGGTCAAAACTAGGGTTTTGGGCCAAAGGTTACCATGGGTTGTTTGGCGACCTTGAACGGCTAAGATTTGCATCTAAGATGGAAGGGTGGCCGTTGATCATGACACGCCTTCGTTTTGGTAGCCGCATAGGGAAAGCCGGCATGGTGTGGCGCGGCAAGGTGGTTGGGGCCATTGGCACATGTGGTGCGGATGGCATGGTTGGCATGCCTTGGCGCGGAGGTGCGTCTGACATGGCATGCCATTGGCGCAGCGGTGCGGCTGGCATGGCATGCCATTGGCGCAGCGGTGCGGCTGGCATGTCATTGGCACATGTGGTGCGGCTGGCATGGTTGGAATGCCTTGGCGCGGAGATGTGGATGGCATGGTATGCTATTGGCACAGTGGTGCGGCTGGCCTGGTTGGCATGCCTTGGCGGGGAGATGTGGCTGGCATGGTCTGCCATTGGCACAGTGGTGCGGCTGGCATGGTTGGCATGCCTTGGCGCAGTAATATGAGAATAAGGGTTTGGCATATATGATGTCAGTCTGTGTTAAAGGTTCTATCGCGGAACATGAGCCATGTAAAAAAAAGGGTACCCCGGTAATTCTTACGTAGGCATGTTGATTGATTCAATAAATGTGCTAATGGTCATAGTGACGTCATGTCAAATGTACAATTTTACGATTTTGACTCTAAGCTAAAAACCACCATCAACATTAAGTCCCCTGCTTAGCTCGGAACAGGAGCATTGTTGTTAGGTAAGCATAAGATGGTGACCGGCGAGGACAAAAATCGAAACGACATGTCGTGAAAAGATGGTCAGGAAGGTCCGACTAACCTTTTTCGAGAGGTAAGGAGAGTTCATGATCCTCGTGTTTGGCGGCCTTGCATAGATTTTATTCATGGTGTAGACTGTGAAGTGGTGAGATGAAGATCATCGGCTTAGTCTGTCCATGCATCACCTTGGCTGGGTTGGGAAACATCGAGACGCTGGCTTGGCGAGTTGTTGGTGTTGGTGCGGGTTGGAAGGAGGCCGCAGGCATTGTGTTGGCTTGGGTTCGGTACGACGTAAGTGTGGGAATGGGCTTGGTTGATGGCTTGGCGTGGAAAGCATTACGTTGTGGTGCAAGGCGTGCGCAGACGAGTTGGCATGGTGGGACCAAGGCATGGCACGGTTCTGTCAAGGCAAGCATGGCGCGGACGGTGGTGCAAGGAATGACGTGGACGGCTTGGCACGGTGGTGGCTTGTCTTTGCGAGCATGGTTGCCTCCTTTCCTTATTTGGCTCACATAGGAAGTCCTTTATTTATTCAAAACCCCGCAAATGTTATGCCCGTAGAAAGGGAGCGTTATTCCTTCTCCTCATGTCACCTTGTCGGTTTTTTTTTCAAGTCTCGGTGTTGGCGGCAGAGAAGTAACAACGTGGGCAAGCGTGTCTTAAACATGCACTTCCACGTTTTTTCACCAAACCGTAATTCACCTCACGTCCAGGCATTTCCTCATGTTCGCTAGTAGAAACGGTTTCATTAGAATCTGATGTCAGGCCTCAATCCGCGGCTAGTATGAGGCTTTTCTTTTCGGGACCTCATCGCTCTGCTGGATATAAGAGATGATCTTGAATCCTTCATTCGCACAGGTTGTCCTGAAGTCGTGTCTATCCTCTATCCTTTCTCTGGTTTTGTAGCATAATGGGATCGTCCAGTGACAGACGTGCCTCCGACTCTTTGGGGATAAACTTTGGAATCGGCGAAAACCAGTCTTCTTCTCATGGGGAGGCGTTGAATAGAATTGAATCTCTGTTCCATGAAGCTGGCGAAATTACTCGGGACATATCTTTGGAGGAAGAACGGGAAGGAGTCGAAGCATCCCAGTGCGTTGGGAGGATTTGGTGCAACAAAACCTCTTCACAGCCTATTGTTAGGGCGGGACAGTTTGCTTCTTAGTTGAAACAGTGAAAGACCGAGTTTATGAAATTTTTAGGGGAAAATCAACGTAGCTCCCCTGTCCAGGACGGTGTCATAACCCTTGGTTATGATGTAAATGAATCGGGAAATTCTCCTCGAAAGGTCGTTGAGAAGACTTCCGAGGAAGATGATGATGCTGCGATCGATGAAACTGAAACAACTTTCGGAGTAGACGACGAAACTGTTGTCTGCGACATTGGGGAAGTCATGGTGGCATATGTTGGGTCGGTTGTCGAGGAAGATGTCAGTAAAGAGACGGATGTTGTTGCTGCTGAGACGACTTCCGGGTGGGATGTTGAGGCTGCTATTGTTGATGTGGCTTCCGGATGGAATCTTCGCTGCCCGAAAGACTGTTGGGGAAAGTGTTTGAAAGATCTCTAACCGAGGCATTGGCGATTCACGCATTAACTTTCAATGACTAGCTTCTCCCTTTTTATTGTTTCTATTCGCCGCTTAGTTGTCCTGATGTTTTTGCATACTTATTTTTTTACCTTCCTTGTATTTGTGGCGAAGTTAGGATTTCTTCAATTAGCATCCCGCTTGAGGTTTCTATCTTTGAATAAAACTTCTCATTTTGAAAGACCCAAGTCTTCCATTAGAATGGGTTGATGTTTCTGGTTGTGATTGGATGGTTAATGGATTCTCCATGATTTGGGATTTATTTGGTGTATGTTTTTTTTTCTTCTGAGATGCGGAAAACTCATTCGGAAAGAAAGGTATGCTTTTGAATAAAAACGAAACCCTAATGAAGAATACAAACGGTGCATTCATCTCGGGAAAATACAAATATCAAGTGTAAGGAGAAATTGCTGAAGAAAATACTAAAGGGAGAGTGCTGGAAGAGAGTAGTACATCGTTTTAGGGATTGAAGGGTTTGAGCCATCGTGAATGAATTATCACACCTCCCAGCTTGTCTGTGTTGATGAGCTTGCAGTAACCCCCCCCAGAAGGACGTCTGCCACCAGATATGGCTCGTCTTCTTTTCCTTGAGTGAATCGGTCCGAACAGGTATCTTCACCATCATCTTCCCGACTTGAAACGAGTTCGCTTTGACCACCATATCTCCGATTTGAAACGAGTTTGGGTGTTGTGTAACCGCTTGAATCCTGGTCTCGTTGGTTTCAATTGCAGCTTCCAAATTCTTTGCAAAGCGTTTGAATGGCCCAGCGCCCCACTGACATCTCTTGACACCGTCCCCGCCGGTAATCGCGCTGAGTCCCCATGACGGAATAGGAGAAGAAATGACTGGTTGTAGAGAAGATCGTTTGACCAAACTTACTTGCGTTTGGAACCTTTGAGTTGACGCCAACGGGTCTTCTCCTGGTGACCGAGTTCCACCGGTAGCTCATCGATGCGGCAGAAGGTGGGACGGTTTGTTGGAGATTCTTTCGGGCGTTGACATCGGTAGAGGGGATGTTCCCAATTTCATCTTGTTGTCGAGTACCCACAAGTGCCCCAATATCATGTAATAACCTAGTTCTTTGACAATGTGGAATTTGTTATGCGTTATAGCATCTCCCATCCTGATCTCGAGGTTAATGTAGCCGTACGCGTTCAAGGCTTCCCCTCCCGGGCACTCAATCACGGATGGGAAATGGGTAGCCTCTTGTTTCGTAAATCCCGAAGCTTTCAGAGTCTTGAAGGTAACAATGTTGAATTCATAGATCACGTCGATTAGCGTGTCGTCGAATTCAATACCTCTTAAATAGGACGTGGTCAGCAGTCCCCAGTTGTCTTTTTCGATTCCGCTTCCTGAGAGAGCTTGGGCTCTTGGCGTGGCTTCCATAATGCGAAAAAGCCGTTTGCCCGACACAACAGGATTGAGAGCCGTGAAGATATCTTGGGCTGTACCTTGGAAAGGTAGAGAATTTCGCATACGTGCTGCATCATGGATCGTACAGTCTCGTGCACGGAATCCCCGGAGACTCCATAATTCCTCACCGGAAGTGGGTCTCGATGTACTCCCTCGTTTCCTAGTTGAAGTTCCCCTGCCTCTATCTTTTCTTTGAAAATATGTTTTAGTCTGTTGCAATCACTGGTTGGGTGATGAACAAATCTGTGGTAGTGGCAGTATTTGGGGTTTGCCATCTCGGCCTTAGTAGGTGGGCGTCTGGGAGATGGTAGTATGATAACATCATCTTGAATCCATGATTCTAAGAGATCAATCACTTCCTCATGGGAAACGGGAAATCCAGGGCATTTCCTTCAGATTCGTGATGACACATGGGAGCTTTAGCTGCGGCCTTCCGTGGCGTAGTTGCTCGTCGTGCTGGTGCTTCGCGTTTAGGCTACTGGTATGCAGCTGGGGCCTTCCTTTTTCCTCCCTCGTTTACTACGCTCCCAGAGGAGGGACCAGCGTTGTACCGCTTATTGATGAGACGTCTATTCCCGCGAGTTTCGCGCACGTCTTCGACTTGAATTCAGCAGGTTCTCTAGAAAGGCGCGGTAAATGGGAGCCATACCGTTGATGCATGAATTCACCAGCTGTTGTTCAGTTACGTTTGGGTCATGACAGTCTAGTGCTTGAAACCTGAATATCTTGACAAAATTATTTGGATGTTCGTTGTCCCGTTGGTACATCCTTCCTAGGTCCGAGAAGGTAACTTGTTCAGACACAAAAAAGTACTTTTTGTAAAATGCGGTAACCGTGCCGCCCCAGTTACGGATGCTGTTTGGCGCGATGTTGTTGTACCATGTGTATGCTCTTCCGGTAAGCGATTTCGAAAACTCCCTCAAACGAAGAACGTGATTGTATTCATGTTCGCCTAGGGACTCCAAGAATCGAGAGACATGCTCACGTGCATTTTCGGTGCCATCGTACAGGGTGAATTGAGGAGAGGAGTATCCTCTTGGAAGAGGAATTCTTTGTATTTCAGGTGGGTAAGGAGGTTGATGCTGAAGCATGTCTATTTCATCATTCTTGATTCGGTCCCGGAGAAGTTGCTCCAGATCCTCCCGTGTGACAAAATTGGACGGCTGATTTCTTTCCAATGGGGTTCTGGCACGAATCTCCTCGTCCGCGGAGATGCGTTCCGTCGAGGTGCTGGCGCCAGGGGTATTAGAGGCGTCTCTCATTGGCTCTGGAGAGCGTGACTCCTGAGACAACCGTTCTGTCAGGGCTTTGAGAAAAATAAGTACTTCTTTCTGTGTCGAGACCATATCCGTCTGGGCTCTAGCGAGAACTTCCCGTCGTTCCATCAAATCAGCGATGGTGATATAAGGTCGACTTCCTCTGGTTCCTCCGGTTTCTCGTACCGTTGGTGGGGTAATCGGAGTCTTAGTGGCGGTTGGAGGCTCCATGCTTGACGAAGCGTTAGGAGCGATAGCGGAAGCTCTGTCCCTGGTGACTGTAGGCGTAACGCCGGAAGGAGCGTTCTCAGTACTGCCAAGATTAGCAAGTTGCGCAGGAACATTAGAGGCGGCAGCGGCTCTGGCGCTGGTGATTGGTGGTGTTACACCTGAAGGAGTGCTTTCGGTGCTGCTGGGGTCAGTAGGCGGCGTAGTGATGCCGTTGGAAGTAACGTTAACACCAGGGACGGATTCTGCGTTGGTGTTCTTGGCGGTTGATCCTGATCTGAGTTCCACCATGTTGGAGTTGGATGTGAAAGGTGATATCGAAAATTTAGAAGTTAATATTGCAACCGAGAGATTGATCTCCCACTGTGGTCGCCAACTATTTGAGGGTGAAAACAATTTCTGCTGATTTTGGTAATTTCGGGTGTGTGGGTGAGAAACGAGTTTAAACCCTAAACAATGTACTGCAAGGGAGTACTTTAGATTCGAGAGATCAATATGTACAAAATCCAGCCTAAACCAAGAAATGGCCGTTCCAGACTTGCTTCGGTCGCAAAGTGAAGGAGAAGGGTTGGTTTTGGGGAGGGAAGCGAAGAGAGTGTTGAGACCAGAATAGTTGATTCTGTAAGAGTAGTTGTTTCACGACTTGTATCAGAAAGTGGGAAGCTAAGAGATGGAAAGCTAGAAAATATTTTATGAGTGTTGTATCCTCCTGACCTGAACTTGTTTTTCGGTGGAAATAGGTAATGCCTATTTATACCAGTCGAAGTGAAACGTACTCTGGTCTCATTAAGAAATGGAAAACGGGTGAGTAAACGGGAGGAGGTGGTAACCGGTAACTCCTGGAATTTGATGTTCCATAAAAGAAAGCGTTTCACCATTACTCCCTGTATTTACTAACTGCCTCATCCTTATGATACTGTCTTATAACGGGCGTAGTGTACGCCGCACGCTGTAAACCGCCAAACCAATACCCAATGAGCATCCCCCAGTTTGTGACATGTGTTGATGTCGAGCGTTTTCGTGGAAAACATGTAACATGTTGTTGTTGTCTGGCAAGTTGAGCTTGGGAGACTTGCCGACTCGGTGGTGACCTTCGACGGTCGAGATTTTGCATCTTAAGAGGAAAGGTAGCCGTTGATTATTGTAACCTTTCGTTTGGTAGCTAGTGGCATGAGAGCATGATCAGTATGGCTTTAATACGGCCTAGTTTAGGCGCGGCCAAAAGTTAGGGTTTTGGCTTTGTTTAGGCGCGAGAAAACTAGGGCCAAAGGTTGCCATGCGTTAGCTGGTAACCTTGGATGGCTAAGATCTGCATCTTAGATGAAAAAGTGGTCGTTGATTGTTGCAGGCTTTCGTTTTGGTAGCCAGTTGCATGAAAGCATGATCAGTATGGCTTTAATATGGCCTAGTTTAGGAGCGGCCAAAAGTTAGGGTTTTGGCTTCGTTTTGGTAGCCGCATAGGGAAGGCCGGCATGGTATGGCGCGGCAAGGTGGTTGGCATGCCATTGGAACATGTGGCATGGCATGCCTTGGCGCGGTTTGGCGTGGACAAAACTAGGATTTTGGGCCAAAGGTTACCATTCGTTGTTTGGCGACCTTGGACGGCTAAGATTTGCATCTAAGATGGAAGGGTGGCCGTTGATCATCGCACGCCTTCGTTTTGGTAGTCGCATAGGGAAGGCCGGCATGGTATGGCGCGAAAAGGTGGTTGGCATGCCATTGGCACATGCGGTTTGGCGTGGCCAAAACTAGGGTTTTGGGCCAAAGGTTACCATGCGTTGTTTGGCGACCTTGGACGGCTAAGATTTGTATCTAAGATGGAAGGGTGGCCGTTGATCATCGCACGCCTTCGTTTTGGTATCCGCATAGGGAAGGCCGACATGGTATGGCGCGGTAAGGTGGTTGGCATGCCATAGGCACATGTGGTGCGGCTGGCCTGGTTGGCATGCCTTGGCGAGGAGGTGCGGCTGGCATGCCATGCCTTGGCGCGGTGGTGCGGCTGGCATGGTTGGCATGCGTTGACGCGGAGATGTGGCTGGCATGGTCTGCCATTGGCACTGTGGTGCGGCTGGCATGCCTTGGCGTGGTAGCATGAGAATTAGGTTTTGGCATAAACGATGTCAGTCAGTGTTAAGGGTTCTGCCGTGGAACATGACCCATGTAAAAAAAAATGGTACCCCGTTAATTCTTACGTAGGCATGCTGATTGATTCAATAAATGTGCTAATGGTCATAGTGACGTCATGTCAGATGTACAATTTTACGATTTTAACCCTAAGCTAAAAACCACCATCAACACCAGTATGTCGCAATCATCCCTCAATTAGATGATATGAGCGACAACATGCTGGACCGGCAATGATGCAATTCATTGCGGATGCCTACGTACCCTTCCCTACTCTAAAGGGATCAAGCACATACCATAGTTCATCACCGAAGGGACAAGAACTTAAGCCAACTCGTTTGCATGGCCATGGCCAAGCAATAATGGAAATGGCCTAGTTCGTATAGGCCATTCCGTCAAAATGCACCCAAGTGATGAATGCTTGGTCCGCGGCATGTCATAGTGATGCCCATGCTTAACATGCTCCATTGGTAAGGCTACGCATCTATAAATGAGGCCTAAGCATCATTCATAATCTTCCGGCTAAGCTATGAAGCTTACTTGGTGCATGTTCCGTATATGCACCTTCAACCAAGTACCCCTCCCTATATATGTTAACTTAACATTTTTACAACTTAGATTGGGGGAGAAATCATTCATCAACTCCCCATGCCGTGATGGATGCACCTCACCACCCTGGAGGGATGTCCGGCCGTGATGGATGCACATTCAATTCTGGCTCACAGGTCAGTTCTAATGTTCGGCCATGACGGCTGAACATTTCCTGAGCCAGGTCCCGTGAAGGTTCGTGATGGATGTACTTCCGACTTTGGCCCATAGGCCACTCCAATGTCCAGCCGTGATGGATGTACATCTCTAAGGCTATCTCACTTGGTGCATGGTCCGTATATGCACCTTCAACCAAGTACCCCTCCCAATATATGTCAACTTAACATTTTTAAAACTTTGATTAGGGGAGGAAAAATCATTCATAAACTCCCACTTTTACTATTCATGGCCGTTGCCATAAACTCGACCATGATGGATGTTGGTTGTCCGCTGCGAACCCGATGTCCAACCATGTTGGTTGTCCGCTGCCAACCCGATGTCCAGCCTAATGGATGTCCACTACCAATCCGATGTCCAATCATGTTGGTTGTCCGCTGCCAACCCGATGTCCAGCCATGTTGGCTGAACATTGTCAACGCATTGGCCAAGAGCCAATGTTCCTTTTCCTACGCAATGGAAGCTTTGAATGAAGCTTAATCCCGAGCCATGGAGCAGCTTTTAGCATGCGCCATGCTATAAACACGGGGTGTTACAACTTTTATAATGAGAAATACATCAAATACAATGGCACAACAAATCAACTGTGTCCCTTGTATAAATACCAGGATCACCAAGAGTTGGTGTGCACAAAGGTTATTAAATCTCCTTCCAATAATGAATGCTATCAGAAGGAGAAAAGAAAATCTCATAATAAATCTACATCACTTTCAAAAGAGATTGTCAGAACTATTCATAGTTTACCAAAATCGGTAAACAGGGCTTTCAGTACACTGCAAGAAAGGAAGACGCCTAATCGTGATGGTCTCCCTATAAAAATATATCAGGAACAAGGAATATCAAAATCGTCCTCTTCTCATAAGAATCCACCCGATCTATTGTTGGATGGGAAAAATTACAATTTGTAATGGGTTCTGAGGTTGTTCTTGTTTTACCTTGAACAAGGACTATAATCTACAAGAAAAGTGTGAATAGATTTCTGTCATTTTTTATCTTGTTTCTATTCTTTTCTTCCTTATCTGGAGCTGTTGTGTCTGAAGTCAAGAACCGTTTGTGTGCTTAAACGAGTTTTTCCTATTTAAGCTCCTTTTTGATAAATCCTAAACTCTGTTAGGGTTTTTGTCAAAGGACTTTTTAGGAATTCTCTTTATATCTTCTTCTTTATAAGAATGGAAGATTTCTTCTTCTAAGAAAGCATTTCATTTTTATCATCATGTCATCATCAAGTCTTTCCAGTAAAGAAGATGATGTCTGGACTGTTCTATTTCCCTCTAAGAAATTTCGTTTTAGTTCCTCCGATAATGAGATGTGAAAAGACAAACGTGATTCCTCTTCTGCTGAGAATCCTATTGTCTCTCATTTTGAAAAACTCTCATTAACTATGAATCTTGTCTTAGAACAAGTACATGCTTTGAAGAGTGAACTCGAATCTTCAACCAAAAGACTTGAGGACAAGATGAATAATCTCGAATACAGGATTGATTTAATCGAAGACGAGCTTGATGATTATAGGGAATATGCGAAGAGTCTTCAAAGTAAGTGAAATGACTTCTTTTTGGTACTTTCTTAGATATTGTGTAGGAAACTTCTTATAAGAATTTATTCTTATGTTTTAAGTAGGATAACTAGGGTTTGGAATAACAATTATTGTGACTACACATAGTTATTGCCAACGATTTTCATCTTGCAATGTTTTTAGATTTATTATTGAAATTCTAAAGTTTATTTGGAAGATGATTTTGCAGTATTAATCTTTATTGGTTTTATATATTGCCAAAAAATTGTTATGGGATATGTGTGTTTGCGTCCGTGAAATATGATTGTCCCATATATGTCAAAATTTAAGTCTATTATATGTCTTTATGTAAATATTGATGGAAAATAGAATGAACTTTTCATAACAAAGATTAAGTCTATGACACCATTATGCAAATATTGATGAAAATAGAATGAATCTTTGTATATTCCATAATATTGACCTTTCCCTGATCCACTTCTATGTGTAAGTACTGTGCGGCTCCGTAAGTTCTCTTATGTTGAGCATTTCCGATTAAATTAACATGGGTTCTATTGTGGTTAATTTAATAGAGTTTTCTGGATACAAATTCATGTCTCATGTAATTTGTTAATGTCCAAAGAAATCCTTCTTTTCTTGCAAAAGTAAGGTATCTCTTGTTGTTCTCTCGGGAATGACATTTTATGGGGGAGAGTTCTTATTTGAACTTGTGGTTAATTGCCAAACCTTTGTGGGGAGTGCGGTTGTGGAATATTGTAGGAGTTTTCTTGTATCTTTATAAACTCCTTGATGAATACACTAAGTTTCGACTATGTGAAATCATCGAAACAAAGTTGATATGTTCTCTTTTAGTTATTAAGTATCTCTATGAGAATTTCATTATGATCCCACTAGTTTTCATACCTTTGCCAATTTATATTGACAAAAAGGGGGAGAATTAATGTGTGGTTCACACTACAAATATATATGGTTTACGATCATTATGTAAGGGGGAGTGGTTTTTATTGTGAGATGAAGTATTGACTAAGGGGGAGTGATACATATCACCATAGCATTTTTGTCAAAGTTGTGATACAATTGGACTTTGATGTTGTGTGATAATACTATGACTCTGTATAACAATAATTGAGAGCTGTTGTTTTCTCATTTTTATATCTACGGATCTTCAACAACTATGATGCTGAGTTGAACACGTTCAGAATTACTGGAGTACTCGGAAGTGACGAATATTTCGAGTAATGTTGAAGAACCAAGGAAATCAAGCATTTGGATGAGAAGCTACAAAGTTTATTTATTTTGTAATCCATATGTATTGATAGTTTTGTCGATAAAATTGACAAAGGGGGAGCTTGTTAGAGCATTGCTCGGTCGAACTCGCAAGCGTTGCTATCTCAAGCTTGTTTGTAAAGTTTAGTTTCCAGAACTATAAGTCTTGATTTGTAATCTACTTATAGCTAAGTTTCGATTAGGATAGAAAGTGTGGTTGAGATTTAGACTTCACTGATTTTATCGATTGAAGACGAAAAACTACTAAGGGGAGCTTATGGAACTTCATCAACAAAAGGTGTGTGGAGACTTGAACTCATCTATAACTCAAAAGTCTATCTACTCTATATCATATTTGAGACAAAAGTCTATAGCTATATAGACTTCGATTATACACATTTGATATTTCGAGCTGAGTTTAACTCACTTAGATATTTCTCGAAATATGTGTTAGTAAGCTTTGGCTTTAACCAAATTCATCTTATATTCTTGACGAAAGTCAAAAGATGATCATGTGAAAATCGCTTGGTAACATCTTACATGATTTGTGTGAGACGGTCATTTGATGTAGACTTGGAATGTTTCGTATTGATCTTCGATCACTTGAAAATTTCTTTGAAGCTAATAGTTTTTGTGAGACAGTTATTGTCGTCTTCTAAGAATGTTTCAATGATTGAAATGAGAGTTTAGAACATATTAATCATGATTGTATATAGCACAGTATGCATACTTGTACGCTAATTATTGCAAGTTATTCCAAGTACGGGAACCATAGTGTGCATTCACGTATGCGTAATGGTTGGTTTGATAAAAGTCCTGGAACTTAGTATGCATACCCGTATACGTACTGGCATAAGTTCATGTCCGGAAATTCAACTGAGTTTGGAAGGTATGCGTACCCGTTCGCATAATGGTGAACCCAAACTTAGTCCGGCCACTTAAGCATGTGTACCCGTTTGCATACTTGAGTAGGTTATGTTCTAAAATAGGTTTGTTCATGAACTAATACATTTATATAATAAGGAATGCAATATTTTGCAAAGCGTGGCTATAATGTTCATGAATTGATTCAAGTGAATCAAAATCGATTTTGCTTCAATTGTGTCTTGTATACTTCTATGAGAATATAAACAATTGAAAAACTCTAGAACTAGTTTCATTTGAGTCATTTGAACTAGTTATGGTTAAGATGAAAGTGTTCATATGGCTAACTTCGGTTAACTATTGCTGAGCCAACAAGGTGTACACGTTTAAGTACGGTTACCCAAATCTAAATGAAGTCACTTTTCATTTGTGTGTAACAAGCTAAGTTCGATCTACCGGTTGAAACATATTAGTTTGAGTTTAATCAGGTTTTCATCTAACGGTGAATATTGAATGCTTTGTTACCAAGGTAACATTGATTGCAAACCCTGATTTAAAGACTATATAAGGGAGAACTCTAGCAACTGGGAAATCTAATCCCCACATCTCATATGTGATACTAGTTGCGGCTAGAGTCGATTCTCCTTTAACCTAGGTTTTCTAAAACCTTTATAGGTTAACGACTTGAAGACTTAATTGGGATTGTGAAGCCAGGCCCAACTATTTTCTATGTAGTTGCGCGTTCTGATCTTGTTGTTTTCTATTGTATTAAGTACTATCTTCTCTAAGATTTGTTCGAGATTTATTCTCCGATAGGAAAGAAAAAAGGTGGTCACAAACATTTTCGTCTCATCGTTTGTGATTCCACAATATCTTGTTTCGCTACCATACAATTAAGATTATTGTGAGGTGATTGATATTACTAGGTTATTCTTCAGGAATATATATCCGGTGTACCAATTGGTTCTTGTTCACCTTGATTTATCAAAAGACGGAACAAAACTCATAGGTATTTCCGTGGGAGACAGATTTATCTATTCAATAGACTTTTATGTATGAGACAGATTGGTTTATCAAGTATCAACTTTGAGTCGTATCAACTCTTACTTGTGGGTGAGATCAGCTAAGGGAATCAGGTGCGTAGAGTCCTGATGGGATTCAGAGGCGTAAGGAATGCGACTGTACCTTGATCAATATGAGTTTGGTTAGGGCTCAACTATATTCCAGTCCGAAGTTAACTTGGAGTAGGCTAGTGTCTGTAGCGGCTCAATACAGTGTGGTGTTTAAATCTGGACTAGGTCCTTGGGTTTTTCGGCATTTGCGGTTTCCTTGTTAACAAAATTTCTGGTATATGTGTTATTTCTTTTTCGCATTTTGTTTTCTATATAATGGAAATACCACAAGTTGTGTGTAGTTCAATCAATTAGATAATCCAACCTTTGGTTGTTGATATAAATTGATTGACACTTGAACATTGGTCTTTGGTACCGTTCCAATTGGTTTACATAATAATCAAGCTCGCGGATTTCTATCTGTTTGATTTGCTTATTACATTGTGAAACAAAGATACAACTCTTGGATATATTTCCATTGATTAAATCTGACTGTCTAGTTGATTCTCGTGGAATTATATTGGAGCTTGTACATATAGATTGCCTAAACGAAATATTGGGTGAGGTTGTTAGACCCTCCCCTTTTCAAGTAGTAATAATAAAATTGTTGAGACTCGCTCGTGTACTCTGAAGAACCTGAAGACATATCGGCATCAACAAACACATCATCCTTCTGTTGGAGCTAGTAACACAGACTTAACTTCTTTTATTTCTATCTATGTTTCTTTCAAGTCATTTAGATTGAAAACATTAATTACATACGAAGTATATTTATTTATCTCTAGTATTAGTGACTTGATAATGTCATTATGATCAAAGTGTCAATGAAGCATACACTAGTTGTTTTATACAACTTTGACATAAGTGGATTACGAAGTATAGTTTAGCTATTTGGACTTCGTAAATTCGAGATAACACTATTTGGTAATTTGGTACTAGTCAAACTTTTGGATTGATTTCATAGCTAGAAAACTATGTTTATTACATTAGTTTAAGAAACTAGACTTGCGAAACTTGTTTCGTAATTGAAAGAAATCAGAGGACTATTATAGGACCGATCCCAAGGACCTCTTCCAGGACCAAACCTTAATGTTAACATATTAAAAACGTTTTCTATTCCGCTATTAACTTAGAGTTTGGATAGCTTTCGGATTTGGAAATTCCTTGTTGTCCAAACTACCTAGGTCATTATGAATAGTGAAGTTTGGAATTATTACAAACTTATACCTTGAAGCACTGATTTAACCGATTGCGTGTCAAGCCCACTGAAGTATTCTCGTTCCAAAGGAGCGTATCCTAATTAGGTGAAATCTCTTATGTGAAGTTCGTTTAAAGACTTTTGCGGGATCAAAGAATCACTAGTAGTAACGTTGGTGGGAAACTAGAATCGTATTGTTATTTAGTTTTCTATTATTGATTTTATTGGCTAACGACGTGTTGAACCTTGATTGATATAGCTTGTTTATTCTGTGATCCTTCACTTCTAATATATGGTAACTCGAACTTTCAAGGATAAACGATTTCAGATCTGATCTTTTGATTCAAGATATGAAGATATGACTTTTGATCATCCTTTTCTAACTGATTCCATTATGTGTTTAATCAATCAATAGTAGAATCAAGTTTTTTGTGCAGTTACTTTGAAGACTAGATGATTTCTTTTTGGTATTATGATCTTTTTGATAACTTTGTATACCGACAAGCTTGTTTATCTCGTAGAGACTTGTTAAGCTTGTTATATAGATCGATGATTTATCTAAATGTTTCCCTTTGAGATCTACCCTGATAAGTTTGTGAATTAAGGTTGATTATTTCGACATTGAGCTGATAACATGCACTAATCTTTCTTATGCCAAGGGTGCATCAGTCAGACTGGTGTTGTACTTTCCTTACATCGTCCATGTGATGCAAGTGGCAAATGCAATCTCCCTTAACTTGCATACCAGTTAGCTTCCTTTCCTGGCAATGCCCAATTCGTAATTAGTGTATGCCTATGTCATGTGGCTTGATAGACAATAGGAGCATCCCAAGAAACGGAGTGTAACTTACCTCCTCAAACAGTATGTGGCCCATCCTTACATGTTGACACTATTATAAAATTAAAATAAAGTTCAAAACAGTTTTATTACACAATTATTTGACTAATTTTTTTGTTTGTTAACTTCCTACTTTTTTTCCAAAAATAAATTTTTTGCTGGAATTTAGAAGGGACAGGTTTTTAATTTATATACATGTCAAAAAATGAAAACAGGCCATACACTTCAAGTATGTGGCCTGACCATATCGTAGCCAGGGCGCTCTGGAGCCACCAACTAAGCATGTATGTGAAAACATGGACGTGTTTACCTCGTATCAAAAGGTATGAGACGAGGAGAAACTTTATATGGGTGACTCTTCAGCATCTAAGGTTACGGGTAAGATCAAAGTTGAGGTCAAGCTAGAAATACTCTCACATTAAATGAAGTTCTCATGAATGCCTAAATTCCATAGTTCAATCTAGATAAATTCAACTAATGAAGACTATATGCTGAGATTAAATTGTGTATGCACCGATTAACCGATTAGTAAGGCTAAGTCTTATGTGCTAGATTGGAGGTGCTAGATTAGCACCTAAGTGTTGCAATTCAAAAAAAAAAATGTGGCAAAAAAGTTAACACTAGTTCTCTCTCCTACCATTTGCTAGCATGTGAACTAGCATGCTAGATAGTTTCGCTGAATGATTCAGCGCTGAGAAAACCATCTTTTCGCTGAATGGTTCAGCGTTGGACGATATATCTTTTAATCTGACGGCTGAGATTTAAAGCGCTGAACCATTCATCGCTGGGGTGACGTGGACTGCTAATCTAGCTGCTAGATTAGCACTCCCATAAGACTTAGGTGGTTTTGCTAGCTGACGTGAACTGCTGATATAGCTGCTAGATTAGCACCCCATAAGACTTAACCTCAAGAAAATTCTATATGGCCCTCCAAATTTGACCCCCAAAATCGGCTTAAATTTAAACATCACCCGTAATGCTTAGCTTGCATTGTTCTGAACTTCTAATGCCTCCGGTCTGCACTATAAGACTCGGAATACCTGCCGGTTATGATTTATCTGCACCCATAAGCTTCAAGAGCATTCGTTTCATATTTAAGCAAAGGTTGTCTTGCATTATCTAGACTTGTTTTTGATAGGTACCACTAGTTCCGACCTTGCAAACACATCCAGACTACAGTTGGCGCTACTTGCTAGGGATAATATCAGTATAACATTTTTGTCTCCGACTCTGTCCATAGAAGAGAGATAATCGAGGGAAATGAGAGCTTCTAACCACCTATATCAGAAGCTACAAGACATCCTACTCCTGTTACTTTCCTAGGATTGTATTCACACATTTCGTGAATCGTAATTCACAGTTCGGGTGTCAAGCCCAGACATAAATTAGTCTGAAATATGGGCCCACTGTAAATTACGTTACTTTTGGATAACAAAGATTCGCAAGCGGCAACCGCCCGTATGTTAGAGAAGAAGAAACAGAAACTTAAGGGATGATTAATGAACTTGACTTCTACAACCTTAACTGACTAAAAACACCTCAATGAAACACCTAAACAACAATGCTAACACTGACACAAGATTGGACTTTACGTTATCCAGTAAGACACAAAGTTGAAGGGTAGTTAAGTAAATGCTGACACAAATCTGTTAAAATTGGAGACTTTTGTTTGACTTAATTTAGGGTTTCATTTTCTTCCTTTCCTTTCACTAAAAAAAAATAATTAGTCAAAAAAAAATCGTACGGAGGAGCTAAATTCTGCTGGTGCTTTCCAACTTTTTAAACCACAAGGTAAAACAAGGAAAATAGAAACGAACCACGTGGTTTCCACGAAACAGCAGAAAATTTCTGACTCTTGGAGTTTCAAAGTCTAGGGTTTCAGCTTCATACAAACAAAGAAAGTCATTCATTTCATCAGGTATGTTTACAATTGTTGATAAAGTAGAGAAATTTCTGAATCTGTGGATGTTTTCCGGGAGAATCCGATCTTTTGTTGTAGAATTGTTCTCTATATCTTTTTGAAAGACTATTTCTATATTTGTAGTTTTATTATCTTTTTCGTCCAGAAATCTGGAATGGGTTCTTACCAAGCTAGTTCTTTCCTTAGGGGTTTTGATTTTCGTTCTATTTTCTTAGCTTTTTGGAACAAATTTGATAGTTTGGTTAGATGTATGGAATATCAGTAGTAATTTGAAGATGTTTTGCTTTCTAGGCACCAATTTCAGGATAAGGAGATTTATCTCATTAGATGTGAATGATTTGATTTTGAAAATTTTCTGCTAATTGCCCATCTTGTCTATTATGAAGATCCCATTTTTTGTTCTTTAAAAATATTATCTTGCCCTCCTGATGTTTTGCAGCATAATTCATATCTGGTGAAGGTGGAGGTGGCAGTTCTTGGTGATTCATTTATTGTGAACAAATGTATTGAGGGGAGTTATGAAATTTCCCTCTTGGCGTAGTTTTGATACTTGTAAATTCAACAATAGAAGAATTCAAGTAATTTTGTTTCATTGGAGAGGGTAAAATGCAATCATACTTCTCGAGGTTGAATCGAGCTTTGCAGCAGTCTGGGTCTGGGAGACAGGTCACTGGTGGCCAAGGACTCAGAAACACAGTTGAAACTCTACTTGATCGGGGAAAGTTGTTATTAGGGGATTCTGGGTTGTCTTTCTCGATACCATTCTCAACAATAGGAGATGTACATTTATTTTTACGGGCTGGAACAGTTTTAGCTCTGAGGTCGGATTCTCATGTAGTTAATCAGGGAAAGAACATATCTATGATGGGCACACTTTCGCGTACATTTTCTACTCCTTCAGTTGCTGGCCCCCCATTTCAGTCTTGTGAATATCACATTGATCGAGTGGTATCGAATTCTACCAAATTATCTCCGGCTAATGTATTAGAGAAGTCATCAGTAGCTGTAGCTCGTGGTTCAAAAGCTGTGCTGCATGATGACCCCTGTATATCTAGATTGGCTTCAAAGGATGGGCTTCTTTTGGAGTCATCTTTTTCCGGCAGAATTAAGGCTCTTCAGAGTTCCAGGAAAGCAAGCATGATTTTGAGGAGCCAAGAACCATCCAATGTTAAGCATCTACATGGGTATATCCTTTTGGATGTAACTCGCAGGAGTTGCAACTCCAATCCATTTCATGGGCCAGAGAGAAGAGATCTTCATCACTCATCTTATGGATGTTACTCTGCCGGTACTGCACCTGACGTCTCTATTGATGGGTCTCCACTGGAAGAACAGCTTACCAGTTCTACTTAACGGCTTCAAATGATCAGTATGTTTTGGGGATTATACCAAGTGGTTTTAGTTGTCTTCGTCAACGAAAACCTCCTTACTTATCATTTGAAGTTTGAATAAGTTTTATTGTTTAATGCTGTCCACAGGAAGGTTTTTGAGTGAGCAAAGCTTGAAGTTGCTATCAGGATCGTGTTATTTGCCACAACCCCTGACAAGGAAGAAACTGGCGGGGAGGATGCACACTTTATATGTGTAGATGAACAAGCGATAGGTGTGGCTGATGGTGTTTGGAGGTTGGGCAGATCTTGTGAGTGGATGCAGGAGTATATGCTCGAGAATTAATGTCCTCATAACTCGGTGCTGCGATTCAAGATGAGCCAAAAGGTTCTATAGACCCCGGCCAGGTTTTAGAAAAGCTCACTCGAGAACCAAGGCAAAAGGTTCCTCCACGGCGTGCATCATAACTCACACCGCAGGTATTAATTTTCTCATATCACATCACAATCTGTTGTCCGGGATGATGACTTGATGTATCAGCACTTTTGTTGAGGTCCTTTTTGTATGATCAATACGTCTGGGTGTTTTTAGAATTAAATCTTCGTTCTTGGGGATTTTCTATGATTTTATGAATAGTTGTAATCAGTCAAAATTTTAAACTACTGATAGATTGGAATCAGATTTTTTGGTTTCATCGTTTGATTATACCCTTTACTGCAGGGAATCCATGCGATTAATCTTGGAGATAGTGGGTTTGTAATTGTTAGAGATGGATGCACCGTCTTCAAATCTCCTGTCCAGCAGCACGATTTCAATTTCACATTTCAACTGGAGAGTGGGACTGATGGTGATCTACCAAGCTCTGGGCAGGTCAGATAAAACATTTATGGTTTATCATATATTGACAGTGTTGACATGCCCATCAAGAACTTAGTAAAGTAACCTAACAATGTTTAGAGTTAGGTGATTACATTGTGTTTCACTGTCAACTAGACACTATTTTTCTTGTATATAAAAATGTAAAATCCCTTTTGGACGGGTTTCATCTTACATGTGCTTATAACTGAACAGGTTTTTACTATTCCTGTTGCGGCGGGGGACGTCATTGTTGCTGGCACTGATGGGTTGTTTGATAACTTGTACAACAACGAGGTCACAGCCGTGGTTGTTCACGCAGTAAGGGCTGGCTTTGGACCTCAGGTGATGTCTCAGAAGATAGCCGCACTAGCACGACAGCGTGCACAAGATAAAAATAGGCAAACACCTTTCTCGACAGCAGCTCAAGATGCTGGTTTCCGCTATTATGGAGGCAAGCTCGATGACATCACTGTTGTTGTCTCTCATATTACTAGTAGTAGCAATAGCAATACCACGTGAGACAGAACCGACCCACTTCTCCTCGCTTTTTCCCTTCTATTGTATTTTGTTAATATGATATATATCCTACACGAACTCTCAAGCACACGGTTGGGCCTAGGTCCGTAGGGTGTCCAAGTGTTGGGAGTATGGGATGATCCTCATCCCATATGGTTTAGAATTAGATCCTGTAAAAAGAAAAAAAGAAAGAAAAAAAACTCAACTGTTCTTAATCTCTTGATTAAATTTTTTGACAACACTAGATCTTCCTAGGTGGTGAAGTTGGTGTTATATCATATGTATCGGCTTGAAGTCATTAACTGTTAGTACAAATCAACGAGCATACTGTGTGCTTGTGTTCTGCATTTACTGTTCTCTCTTTAATATAGCGATATGGATGGTAAGTTTGTTTCATGTGATCCTTGATTCAAGTGTTAGACATGTTGTTAGCCAGTTACATGCAATCTAGACTTAACTGTTAGAGCATGTGTCAAATGCTTTTCATGGGAATGTAATAGGAGTTATGTTATGGATTCATGAAAACTGTTGCATAGACCTCATTTTCATCTAACGAGCTTGCCCATATGAGAGAGTTGAAGTCTTATCTGGTAAAAGAAAGGGGAAAAAGTCATGGTGATTCCAACTCTATGTTGGTTATATTTCGTGTGGTCTTCGAAATCGTATTCCAACTCTAAGAGTCTGTTTTGTGCTACTTTCTCTTCGAGGTTTCATCTCCATATATGAGGCTGAAGGAAGGAAATGTATATCATTTTGGGTCTTTATTTTCCTTTTTCTTCATTCAGTCCTCGTTACAGATTTGTTTGTGGCTGTTCACAATTGCTATCGTGAGATATCTTCTTTCTTATTTTTATTTTCTTTCTCATGTAAATCCTTTATCTCTTCTTTTGAAAGGCCACCAGCTAGAGCCAGCCACTCTCCCAAAAAGCAGCACGACTGACGAGAGATTATTGATAAATTCACTTGTGATGATCCCATATCGCCGTTTGAAATGGTTAATGCAGTCTTGGTCCCCTCTATCTCCCATCTCCTCTCCTCCTTAAAGAAAAGAGGAAGAAGAGCTGGTTGGATTGAAGAAGGTTTTCATTTTCACGCTCGTTTGTTTCTTGCTTAAACTTTCATGTCTTTTTGGCCCACTTGAGAAATTTACAAAAGCTGTCCTTGGTCCTCTCCTATCTCCATAAACTTCCCTCTTTACTCTTCTTTAGTCTTACACCACAAACAGAGATTTACCGAACTCTATTGCCCACTCTGTCCGTACTCCATGCTTTTTCTAGTACTAGCTTTTGCTATTATCATCCAAAAAAATAGGATTAGGTGTTAATACGCACACTCACAACTAGCCAGATTATATGCACAATATGCAGGCCTAATTCTCGGAGATCATTCAACTTGGACCAGATTTGCCTCATGTAATAACGCTTGTTCTTATGCAGCTGCCGCAGTGGTTCTGCCGAATGTGTGTTCCATGAACTTCCTCCTCTTCCTTTGCGATAGGCTGAATGGAAAAACCGACATACATGTAGGACCGTGGAGGTGATTGCATCAAAAGTCCCTACTTATTGGCTTAGGACCATGAAGTAGGTCCAGTGGGGGTCTTTTTGCCCGTCAGGCCTATTTCTATGCACATGTCAAAAAAAAGTTGTTTGACCCACCGGCTAGCATGGCAAAGCAATTGCGCCACTATGGGAAAAACACGGAGTGATCGAGTTTCTAGCGAGCGGTATTGACATTATCGCCAGCGCTAAAGTCTAAAGAAATTATCGCTGGCGATATTGTCAATAACGCTCGATATTGACTCCAGCGCTAGCGTTATAATCAATATCGCGAACGTTCGACTTTCTAACGCCTATAGCACCTTGTTCATCTATCCTTCACACTTCCCTTCTCAACTTTTCTCTGCTCTTCTGTTCTCTTCTGTTCTAAAGAAATTATCTTTCGTTTTATTTCTTCAACAAATATGGAGAAAACAAAAAAGAAACAAAAGAGTCAAAGGATCTACTAGTTGTTGGGGTTTTGTTCCGTATACAAAAATATATGGCTGAAATTGGACTTTAGGTAACAGTTTTGCAGCACAAACCAGTGATCTAATGCTGTCAAAACCGTGGCTAAAGGGCAATTTCGGGTTTAGAATGTCTACGAGGTTTACTTGGATTAGGAAACTTGTATGACGGTTTGTAGGAGTGTTTTCCAAGTTTAGGATTTCCTAATTAAGGTGTGAGTCTATTTTTAGGAGTTCTAAGACTTGGGGAGCAAAGATTTGTCTACTATATAAGAGGGCTTATATTGTGAGTAGAAATCCATTCTCTTAGTAGAATCCTCTCTCTTTATGCGAGTGATTGGGTCACAACCGTTGTGTCCTACGATGGTTGGTGATGGGGCCAAAATCTATGTGAGAAGAGTGACTTGTAGTGAGAGCGGGTATGGGAGAAATCTAGGGTTTCTAGGGTTCATATGGGAGAAGCTAGAATTCATGATGTTCTTCGTGTTCTTGTCTAAAGTCGAAGCAACCATGGCGGTGGAGGTTTATGAAAGAAGAAGAACAAAGGAAGAGGTAAGCTTTTCGTAATACGTCTTGTTGTTTCTAACGTGGGTTGCATAACTAGTTGATTATATGAAGTGTGTTGATGTAATAACTTGTTTTGATAATGACAAATTCTCGGGGTGGTTTTGGCCGTGGATGTAGCCTACAAAGGTGAACCACGTAATCTTTGTGTCGTGTGTGATTGTCTATTATCGTATAAATCATATATTCGTGCTAGTATTATTCGATCATGCTAATCTAAAGATGTAAGAGACGGATTCGAGCTAAGTTATCTAAAGTATGATGTTTTATGGCATTGACTTCTGTGAAAACATGCCGGTTCGAGATTAACGTAATCTTGGTTTCCCGACACTAGTACCCAAACCAGTGGATTAAGTTTTGTTGTGGATAAAAATTATGAGTTTGATAGTGTTAGACAAGTAGCCGGTGAAGGTATGTTCTCTAATCACATATCTGACCATCCGGAGCGAGTTAATTCGATAAATCTAAGAGGTGGATGGTCTGAGTTCCATGCGATTTTTCAGTTGCTTCCCCCTGTTATTCAAGAGAGAGTTATAAGATATCCTTGGTGACATTTATATCATATACAACCTAGAAACCATAGGACTCAAGGAGTTCAAGTTATATTAGAACGATGGTGGAAGACTACAAATACGTTCTTTTTCAAGGACTTTGAATGCGGTAAGTCGTTTTTTTCTAGTAGTTTAATTTCTAAATTATGTATTTTGTTTTATAAAAATCAACAAACTCTAATTATGAATAATTGTTGTTAATATGAGTTACAGCGATAGATTTGTACATGCTAACAAGAATTCCGTGTGCTGGAAACTTACTTCAACTTAACAAACTAAATTGGTTATCAGAAGATAAATGGAAACAAAGAATTCCTTTATACTCAAACAAATTAGAAGGAAAATGATACATATAGACAAATAAAAGCGCATGGGTTAAAAGAGGCTGGGTTGAAAGTTTTTTGAAGCGTTATGCTAGGAAAATGGATGAAAACAGGGTAGCTGGTAATCAATATTTGTTCCCTGACCATTATGAGGAGCTCAAACGTCTGTTTGTATTGTGGACACTAGGCCAATGTCTATTTCCAAATGCTAGCTCAGTGATGTTAATTGGTTTTCTTGAAGCATTAGAAGATTTAGAGCAAGCACCAACATATGATTGGGGGTCTCCGATTTTATCAGAGATTCACATGTCCCTCGGTGATTTCTCGACGTGTGTCAAAGATAGTTTTAATGCTTTTTATGGAGTTCTGGAGGTAAGAACCAATATTTTTCACACTATTTGTTTGTTATTTTCACATGGAAAATTTAGTAACCAATGATGTTATTATTTTCAGTATTGGTGGTATACGTGGTTCCGTGTTTCGGAACCTTCTCTTAAGAATCATACCAATGTTTTTCCGGTCATACTGAAGTACGATGCCAAGAATTGGCAACGAGAACAAATTGAAGATGGTCAAAATACTGCTATTGTTCATAAGATTCAACAGTTGTGTAAAAATGCCTTAATCTTGTCTCCCAGCCGTATGAAGCAATACCTGAGTTCGAAGAAGAACAAGCTCAGATATTGGTACAGCCATGCCTCAAAAGGATCGTGTTATACAACCCTATTTCTGAAAAGGGTGTTTGGTATTATGGTGAAAGACAACTTCTTCAGTTGCAGAGAAGATCAGTGATCGCTGTCAACCCCTATCCAAGTTCAGAGGTTTCTGAAGACGACTACTTGAAATTGATAAGGGAAGGTCATCATTGGCAAGAAGCTGATGAATTGATCCAGGAGCCAATGGACAAAAATGAATACATATTATGGTTTAACACTATTTTCAAGCCCAATATTGATATGACACCGCAAAGTTTGGGTCAGATGGATTTATCATCTTTAGGTAGTTTCTTCCTTCCCAACCTCCACCAGAGACGGGTGACGCATTTGCATATCCTTCTCAAAGTTCATCGTCAACTATGCCACCATTTTCTTTGGAGGTACAGACTATATCCACCACATCTGGACAGATTGTTACTTATACAATTACTTCCAATGCACTTGATCGGACTTATCCATACTGGAGGGTCAATGCTACAGAGTTGCAGTACCAGACCTAGTTGAACGATTATGATGCTCTATTACACGGATTTCAGAAATTCCACTTGGATGAAATGCAAAAGCTGAGGGAAAGCATGATATTTGAAATGAGTCAAGGATTTGACGATAATGATGGTTCAGGTAGTAGCAGAGGCATGAGTCCCTGTGTTAGAGGAATGACTCCCAGTGGTAGAGGAATAACTCATTTGAGTCCCAGTGGTGGAGGACGCATGAGTCCCGCTCGAATTCAGCGAAGTCGTGGAAGTGAAATAAGTTGAGACGTCGTTCTTTGCAGGATGTACCAAAAAGTTCTACTCCAAACCAAGTGTTAGATACTCAAGTAGTACGTGGTGATGAAAATATTGGCTTGGATACAACTCTTGTACGTATGTTTAGTCATTTACTGACATAATGACTCCAGGTGGTGGTGTGAACATGGAAGTAATTAGGCAATCGATTATGTATACCCCAAATGCCTCCACTCCCACCCACCTCCCCCCCTCCCAAAAAAAAATAAAATTCCTCAAGCTCATTAGCCTTCAACCATTGCAGCAAACTCCTCAAGAATATCAACAACACGTATTTTAAGATTTGTACCGTGTTTCCATGCAACCTGAACCCATTACTTATCAAGGTTATGATGATTATGATGATACTTAAGCACCAAGTGAGTCTCAAACCGGATCGCTAACTAATATGTTGAACAACACTCTTGATCCAGAAAACGCGGGCAATTAGATCTTTGGCCATGGAGGAAATGGACAAAGTGATGAGTAGTTAAAATGTAAACAATCTAATTATGGAAGAAAGTTAGTTTAAATGTAATTTTTTTTTAATTAATGAAAGCTATCTTTTAGATTAATATTCAAATATAAACTAGTTTTAATTTACATTTCATTTAAAATTAACCTTGATTGCATAACACAATATTTGAAATTTGAATCCCTGCACACGAACATTGTAGAGTTCATAACATTCGTTGTGACTAAACCATCTTCCGTTGTCTTCGGCAAATTTGGTACGAGTTCTCATTTTTAGTTTTTCATTTGACAACTAAGGATTATCCCCTTTTATCAACGACATAATTTGCTGATACTTTCTAACATTGTTATTGATGAAACAATAACGATTTTGAAGACACTCATTTGTTCTTCTTGAATTTACGTGACTTAACGTCGTAAACCTTTGAAACACAATGTCCCATAAGTTAAAAGGCTCTAAATTGAAATATCTATCGTTTGCAACTGAAACCCAACATCGAATTAGAGAAACATCTTCCTGTGGAGTAAAATCCACTTCGGTTATGCGAGCACTAGGCATGTTAAAATGAATTTGAAGTTGGGTTGGTATGAGTTGAATTAGGATTTTATAGGGTGGAATCGGTAGCCGTTGGATGAAGATATGATAAGCGATGATCAGACCTGCGAGCGATAGCTTGACTAGCGTTGGCGCTTTAAAGACCAACGAGTATTATTATGACCATCGAACGACCGGCACTCTATGGGCATGCCTCCTGTTCCTTCTTCTGATGATGCTAATTACAATAACTTTCCATATGTAGCTAAACTAATTAATGGAGTGACTCAGTCTTGGAAACAATATTTGGTGCTCAGTCTATTTGATTTTTTTTACCGCTCAGAAAATTCTTAGCATGAGGGTTCTCATTAGCATTGAAGATAGAGTTGTGTGGAAAATAATTAAGAATAGAGTATATTTAGTAAAATTTGCCTATAATTCCCTCTATAATCTAAAATATCACGCTTGTAATTCTCCTTCTTTGGTTGGTACTAATCTTTATGGCAGATGCAAGTATCGTTGTGAAACTGTTAAACATATTCTTCTTGAGTGCCCCCTTGCAAGAGTAATGTAATTCTCTGTATAAGGTTATAAAGCTGATCCTCATAGTTTTCATAGTATCAGTGAGTGGATAGAGAGTTGGTTAAATCAGTTTTAAGCTGGTACCGTTAATCAGATGGCTACTACAACTTGGTTGCATTGGAAGGACATGTGTTTTATATTAATCAATAAAAATAACTAAAATCCTTTTCAACTTTGTCACAATATAAAAACTTTTCTTGAAAAACAAGAACTCAAATCCTTTTGAACTTTGTCACAATATAAAAACTTTTCTTAAAAGCCCCAGCACAGTCTCTGTTGTGTCTAAATTTGCTATTGTTATTAGTACATCTCAAAATGGAGTCAATTTTTTTACAATTATTGTGACGCATCTTTTATATGTAGAACCCTGCTTGGTGGATATGGACTAATAATTCTTAATCATGCAGGTCAACACTTAAGATCAAGGTGATGCAGTTTCAAGGAAGCCATGTGTCATGAACATCTGGAATGTCTTGCACTAGAAGAAGCAGTTAATTACCTTAGGTCCATGGGTGTGCATAATATCTTAGAAGCAAATTATCAAAGTCTGATCAAAGCTATTTATGGAAGAGAATCCGATGTTCCTTTTAAAGTACTGTGGATGACATCATTTATATTTCGCATTCATTTAGAAACTGGATATGTTTATTCGGAAACAGATTGTTGTGCAGATGCTTTAGTCAAGCACGTTTGCAAAAAAAATGTTCTTGCATCTTGATTAGGCAGCAATGCTGCTTTTATTTCTTTATTTTTGTTATTGGATATCTCTTAATTATTATTTGTTGTTAGTAAAAACTATTCATTGAAAAAGAGTAACTAAAGATTACAATCAAGGATTAAAAAAGCTTTGGGATACTTCCAACCATTTATCCAAGATTCTAGTTCTTTTATAGAACTTTGATGCAATGTTAACAAAAAAATGTGAAATATCTTTTTAGAGGTTCAAACCTTGACATAACTAATAAACCTATTAAAAATAAAGATGGAAAATTAACGGATGCTCTGATAAATTGGGAATATTTTGTATTGTAGCTAGTATAATTTTTCAATGACACACTATAAAAATTGACACTAAAAGTTTGTTTCGACTGCAACATAAAATATCCCGACAAACAGACAATCATCCAGAACGAGACTATGTAACAGTAACCTGTTACAGGGGCGGCATGGTTTACTAGAGGGGCGGCATTCTAATAGGACAAAAAGGGTCATTACATGATCATTTAAGGTGTTCTTATAAAAAAATACTGGAAATAACAAATTAATCCTCATAATTGATAACCTAGTTTAATGATGATAATCAAGTTTAGTGTTAATGACTAATTTCACTTATATTAACTCAAAATCAAAACCAAAATCAGATTTTTAGAGTTAAAAAAAAGGTTTAGAGGAGAAGGTCAATCTCAATCAATTGAAGAAATTAACCAACAAAATGAAGAACCAAGACCTGAAAATGATCGGGTATACTTCTAAATTAGTCCCAACTAGTTTTTTGTTGCTCAAAGTTATCCAAAATACGTAAAAAATTCATTTTTTTCACATTTTCAGAGCTAATTACGGTTGGAATTTTGCTCATAACCAACCGTAAATCGAAGTTATGATTCGTAAAAGATGAACTACCAACCGTAACTGGTTAAATTTGAAGAAAACCCAATCGTAAAACCAGTTACGGTTGGTAACTAAATGATCGGTACCAACCGTAACTCAGTTACGGTCGGTAACCAAATGCTCGATACCAACCGTAATTGAGTTACGGTTGTTAACTAAATGCTCGATACCAACCGTAACTGAGTTACGGTTCGTAAACTAAAATGATTACCAACCGTAACTGAAGAAAATTCTCAGATATAAGAACATACGATTGGCAATTGAACTATTACCAACCGTAACAACATCAAAATATCCAGTTACGGTTCGTAATTGAGTTAAAATCAACCGTAACTCACATAAACCCAGAAATTTCAATTTTCATCTAAAATCCTAATTTTTGATAGAAATTAAACTTAAATCGAACAAAATAAACCAAATCGTAACTCGATTTTCAAAACATACCTCATATAAGTCATTACACTACACTTGATTAATTTTCGAATCGTCGATTAAACGAAGATTGTGAAATTTTGAGTTTTAATGGAGGTTACGATTGATGGGAGGAGGAGAAGAGAAGAAGAAAGAAAACAAATTTTCAATTTAGGTTTGATTTAGGTTAAAAAATGAGGAGGGTAATCTAGTTAATTTACACTCTTTATAAGACATCCCCTAACCAACTAGAGGGACATTACTATCACACTGCTGACCCTATAACAGGTTACATGTAGCAGTCTCTTCTTTTGGTCACATGAAAAAAAAAAAAAAAAGAATGTGGGTTGAAAATAAACTGACAGTCATCTAGAACGGACAGTCTCTTATTATTCTCTTTAGGTCACCAAAAAAAGAAAAAAAAAAGCCGACTTCATAGTGGACTACTGGATGAGACCACGAATTCAAGGCCCATTAAATAATCGAGTTTATGAATTGGTCTACCGGACTACTGTATTGTAGAGTAGATCGCCGAACACTGCATAGAGAAAACGAAAGGAAAGCAGAAAAGAACATACAAACAAAACAAAGTAAAACTAGGGTTTACGAACCGCTTTATGATCTAAATGGCTTTACTAGGATCTGCGATTTCTGGTGAGGTAATGAAACATGATTTTTCATCTTAATCTAATTTCTGAGTTTTAATGTCTTGCAGTTGTTGTTGCTTATCATGAAGATCGTAGTTAAGCTTATTTGAATTCTATGTTACTTTCGATTTTCTAAGTAATCAGTTTGAGAATTGAATCTTAGGGTTTATAATTGAATGTTTCCGTTTGTTCTAGTGTTAATACAAGAGGAATACAATTGAGGAATTTTTTGTGTGCGTATAAGTTTCTGTTCCTTTATTATCTGTTGATGACCTAGTTATATTGATGCAGGTTGGCTTGAGATTACTTCTATCCCCACTTGGTACTAATGTCATAATAAGAACAGCTTGGTGAGTCTATTATCTTATCTAATGAGGAATTAGGCTCACTAAGAAAACATCTCTTGAGATGTCATCCTTATCTGAATCAACAGACCCTTTGTTTTGTCTGAATGGGGATCTCTTTTAATGCTTTTGCAGTTGCACCGTTGGGATTGCATTGCCTGTGTACAATACATTCAAGGCTATTGAGAAGAAGGATCTTGTTCAACAAAAAAAGTGGCTTGTATACTGGGCAGGTTTGTGCTTTGTTATCTTTACCCATCACAACATTGTGCTGCATTAGCTTTTAGTCAATAGCACAAATTCAGTAAGTGACACATTATAATTGTGGATTTCCTATGGTAAAGGCCCTTCAGAGTCCCTCGTATAACTTCTGAAGCTCATAGGTCGAAAAGTAGAAAGTGCTAGTAATGCTTAAATGAAGAGCAATAAAAATTTTCCAACTTCTCATACCTTATTAGCTTCTCATACCTTCTCATACTGCTGTTTTCACCTACTAATTATATGTTTGTGCAGCATTTGGTACTTTTAGCCTTGTGGAGATTTTCTCTGACAGAATTCTATCATGGTAAGTGGTCCTTAGGCCTTTTTTTCTTTCACAATATATCGTATAATCAACTAAACCACTAGTTTTCCTTCACTTATAAATTTAATGGCCTATTCAGAACTTTGTTAAAAAGGGTAGAGATGATTTGGAGGCATGAAACCCAGGCTTATGTGATTTTCTGTCTGTTTGCAGGTGTCCCATGTACTACCACATTAAATTTGCATTTCTCGTGTGGCTCCAGCTTCCATCTGTTGATGTGAGTAAAACGTAATTTCTTTTAGATGTAATACTGATGCATCCCCACCATCTCAGATGTTTGACCGTGTTGCTCCTTCCACTTGTGTTAATGGTTGGCTATTTTCCTATATTAATTTTAGATTTGTGTTAACCCATCTATATATTTTGATTAAGCTTTAGTGACGTTCCTAAATTAATTGGTATTGAAACTCTTTGTAACTGTTTCTAAAGCTTTTTACTGGTTAACCCTTGAAAATATCTATTGTGAATTTTGGATGCTATAAGATGATTTGATTGTCCTCGTGTATCTCGTAGAGGATCCTTCCTAAATATATGGTTGCTGTGTATCAGGGGGCTAAGATTTTGTACGAGAGGCATATACGCCCATTTCTGTTGAGGCATCAAGCTCGATTAGATCAAGTGGCAGATGCCACATACCGTGAACTGGTAAGCTAACTGTGATTCCAGTATGCCTCAGCTTAAGTATGATCTGTTGGGTTATTGTGCATCCTATCAATCTGGATACCAAATACCTTTACCTTACCCGTAGGATATCGATATAGAATCATCACCAGAGTTTCTGTTGGAGTGTCTGAAATAAGCCATTCTTAAATGCATTGATGTCTACCTATATCTCATGGTGACTAGTGTCGCTGCAGGCAAGGGGTATCCTTAGCATGCCGCTATGTTTACATTTTAGAAGTATCATACTGAATAAGAGGTTAGTTTTCTGGAACTTTAAGTGGCACCTTTCTCCAATTCTTTAGTTCAGATATTTCCTCAACTATACATCTTAAATAATTTGGTCACGATGAGGAACTTCCCCATCATGACCAAACGTTTAATGTATCTTCAGAAGAAGTAGGAAACGTCAGTGCAACCCATCTTGGATATATTGGTGGCAAGGGAACCCCACTTTTGGACTTGGTTGTTTAATGTATTTTCTTAGGCAATCCTCTGCTGTATATAATCTTATCGTCCATCAGTTATTCTATTTGTTTGGTATTCTCGCAATAATGTGGTCAGATTTTACAAGCAACAAATTTCAATTTTGGGTTTTTTTTTCCCTTGAAACTTTATGGGGTCTTGAATCTTGATGAACATGTCCCATCCTTGTAGTCACTACATGACTGGTACTGTACCCAACCTGGTGTACTTCCATATAATAATTGTAATTCTATCGAACACGTTTGAGCTAAGTAGCTGATTTTTTCAACCATACATAATAAATAACTTCTATTAACATCATGAGCTGTACGTGAATTTCCTGAGTTTTTTCGTTTTAATGATTTCTCATTACAGGCCAAATTTGCCAACTCTCACCAAGGAGAGATTCAGTTTGCCAGGTCAGTGATCATGAAGATTCTAGCCTCAGGTATGTAGCATTATCATCCTTTATGCTGAGTCGCTGTCAGTTTTAGCTTCTGCTTTCAAAATTGTTTGCTTGTGAGAGGTTGGAACTGAAAGAATTTTTTTTCTATGTGGAATCAGCAAACCAGATGATTTGGGGTATCCTTCACCCAACTAGCCCAATACAAGGGCAGAAGGCGGTAGGAGGCTCCCCTGCAGCACCAGCATCCGCAACAGAAAACGGGCATAAGGCTGTTGGAGACACCCCTGCAGCACCAGCATCCTCCACAGGAAACCATGACTCAGCCGAGTAAGAGGTTGATAAATAATGAATTGTGCCTCAGACTCCACTAGACTCCAAAACAACAAATGTTTTTTCTTTCTCTTCTTCTCTAGTCAAATTTCTGTTCATTATCCCCATTACAGTTTAGGAAGATGTTTTCTATTCCAACTAGTTGAAGAAAAATGTAGATGCTCTCATGAATCAGGTTTTTTGTGGTTCTAGTTAATTTTCTGTCAACAAAGAAATAAACAAGTCATGTAAATAATTAACCAAAAGGAAACAGTGTTCTTAGTGCCAGGATGTTACAGTAAATAATTTGTTGGCTTCCTTTGTAACAAGATGAGTGCTAAATTTGAGATATAAACTAACTCTTAACTTATCAGATGCCAACAAAATTCTGCTTTCAGAACGAGAACACCAGCCCAAAAGAGGCCAAGAAAATCGGCACTTCAAAAGAGACCACCAACCCAGGACAAAATTTTTATTGTAGTTTTTAGTTTTTCTCGTCTCTTGTGATTATTCAATATCCTGTTATTGTTAGGCGATGCTGGTGTGGGGAACGTGCAAAGCATGAAGCACATCATATTCTCTGCATTTTGTTAGTTACAACTTATAACAGCTTATGTACCTCGACACCCAAACCGCAAATTTATCTATGTTCAAGAAAAATGATACTTTCACTGTGATGAAATCCAAACCGCATACTTACCTCTGTTTCAGGAAAAATGATATTTTCACTGAAATGAAAAGAATATATTGCCAAACACACCACCTCCTTTTTAATGCCTTCTAATTTGGTCCAAGCCTACAGCACCTACTCTACCATTTAACCTCCCAATTTTCCCTTCTACGACCCTGACATTTATATGTGGGCCCCACTTCGCATGCCTAATTTTGGTGCACAGATCAAATAGTATACTCGATCGGGCCTAGTTAGTAAGTTTGCGAATGATCCGTATCACGAATTTTACCGTCTTTGCAACTCCGAACCCAAGTCGCGTATTATATGGCATTTCCGGATTATTCGCGAATCGTTCACGAATTTTACGTATCCCGAATGATACGTGCGCTTAATTCTCCATAATTTTTTTAGCTTTTACTTTTCAAAGACTCCACTTTTTGGGCTTTACTGCCTCCCGAACATACACGACCGAATATTAGACGTGTTGTAATTTTTATGAAACAAAAACGACTGAAGAGATTTGAAGGTGAAGGTGAGAGAGATCTCAAACTCACTAACGAAGCATCTAAACCACCATACGACGTCCTTTTGGATAACTAATGTTGTATATATTATTAATATCATCATATTGAGTTTATTTTTTCCTTAAATAACTCACACATATGCATAAAAATTGGTCTATGACCTTATAAATACAAATTATTTGTTATATATAGATACCGAATTTTCAGAGCCGAACTCACATTTATAAATTGAATTATACACTTTCGTATGCCGTTCCGAATTAATGACGAATCACGTCCCGTTGACCGAATTTTGGACCGAATCTGGATTTTACAAAACCGTATAATACTCGTACGTTTGCCGTTCCGTACGTTTGCCGAATCCCGAATTGCTAACTAGGCGATCGGGTATGTATGTACAATGAATGTTCCACATCCATATCTCAGTTGAAGATCTGACCATCACCCTCACAAGTCACAAGCCATAACCTCATCGGCTCATCCCATCGAATCCCCCACCCACGTAAAATCACGTTTTTGTTTTTCGACGATACGACAGTATTCCTTAGTGTACGCTCATAATACAAAATAATAAATGAAATGGTTCAAAAAATGGAAAAAATAATTTTAAAATTTGTCTGAGTCGTCTCTGCCCAAAGAGAAATCATGTGCTAACAGCTGACGACGACTTCACCACTAACTCACATTCACAATTTTGATCTTAAAACACACCGAAGGAGGTTGAAGAAGATTTAGGGTTCTCGGTTTCTTCTTCTTCTGCTCCTCCTACTTTCCTTTTTCTTCTTCTTTGGGCTTCTTTCATTAATACTGTTCATGTTTAGCTAGAAAATCAAAACACAAAGAAGTACATTTATTCTCTCGTAGAGATACTCATCAATTTTAGAATAAATTAACTTCATTTTTTCTTATTTTGATCACTGTGTGTGGAATCAGTAACTCAGGAAAATTAGGAAACCCTAGATTAATAATAGAAAGAAAAAGGGTTGTATATGATGTCAGGGAGAAGAGATGGATCGTTAATGAGAAGCAATGTTCATTCAATTCGTGGATCTAGAATTGCTATTGCTATTGGTATTGGAATTCTGCTTGGTTGTGTTTTTGCATTTTGTTTCCCTCATGGATTCTTTGCTTCAAATTCTCCTTCCCCAATTAAGAATCGTCGAATTGCTACCACCAATGTCCAGGTACCAATTCTTCTCCTTTTCACACTGAATTTGACATTTTTTTTCCTTCAATTTAAGATTGAGATCTGTAAAAATTAGTTCGTTTGTATGAAATTTTCATGATTGTGAATGTCGTCGTGTATGGTTGTTGTTATTTTTAAGTCAAACTGTAAAATTTATATTGTTTTGAGACTTAAAGTTTACATCTTGAAACTAATTTAAAATTATCTGTACATCTCTAATATCAAGACTACATCATGATTGTTGAATACATTGTTTGAGTTTTACACTTTGCATCTCCAGTATCAAGAGTTTCAACTTACGATTGTGGAGCATTTGATTTTATATGTGGAGTCTTCGAAAAATGTATGTTTGCTGATTGGTTTGCCAATGTTAGGTTGGTTCTGCCGCATGTGAATCAGATGAAAAGGCGAACATGTTGAAGTTGGAATTGGTTTCTGTATCGGATAAGAATGCTGAATTGAAGAAGCAGGTCAGGGAATTGACTGAGAAGCTTCGATTAGCTGAGCAAGGGAAGGATCAAGCTCAAAAGCAGGTTTTGGTTATGGGTAATCCACATAAAGCAGGTCCGTTCGGCACTGTTAAGTCTTTGAGGACTAATCCCACTGTTGTTGCTGATCCGTCTGTTAATCCTAGACTCGCAAAGCTACTCGAGAAAGTAGCTTTCAGAAAAGAGCTGATTGTTTGTTTGGCGAACTCGAATGTGAAGGAAATGCTAGAGGTTTGGTTTACTAACATCAAGAGAGTGGGAATACCTAATTATTTAGTCGTTGCACTGGACGATGATATTGCAAATTTTTGCGAGCTGAATCATG
This sequence comes from Papaver somniferum, assembly GCF_003573695.1. Taxonomy (NCBI): domain Eukaryota; kingdom Viridiplantae; phylum Streptophyta; class Magnoliopsida; order Ranunculales; family Papaveraceae; genus Papaver; species Papaver somniferum. The sequence goes on along the minus strand of NC_039363.1, from coordinate 130,853,394 downwards.
TTCCTGTTTATAAAAGAGATCCTGATCAAAATGTTGATGAAATTGCAAGAACAGGAGGTAATCATGCTGTTTCAGGGTTGAAGTTTCGTGTGTTGAGGGAGTTCTTGCAACTTGGTTATAGTGTTCTTCTATCCGACGTTGACATAGTGTACTTGCAAGACCCATTTGATCACATCTATCGGGATTCAGATGTCGAGTCCATGACTGATGGTCACAATAACTCAACAGCTTATGGATTTAATGATGTCTTTGATGAACCTTCTATGGGTTGGGCTCGTTATGCACACACAATGAGGGTGTGGGTTTTTAACTCCGGTTTCTTCTACATAAGGCCAACCATTCCTGCAATCGAACTTTTGGATAGGGTGGCTGATCGGCTTGCTAAGGAAAATGCATGGGACCAGGCTGTATTCAATGAAGAGCTATTCTACCCTTCGCATCCTGGGTACGAGGGTCTTCATGCATCTAAGAGAGTAATGGATTATTATAGCTTCATGAACAGCAAAGTACTCTTCAAGACTGTCCGGAAAGATGACAAACTGAGAAAGTTAAAGCCCGTGATTGTCCATGTGAATTACCACCCAGATAAGCTTCCAAGAATGAAAGCAGTTGTTGATTTCTATGTTAATGGTAATCAAGATGCTCTGCAAGCATTCCCAGACGGTTCTGAATGATTGGTAGAAAAAGGTTAGGTGTACGTCGGCTTTAAAAGATATATTTGGTCACTAGGGTTCATGGCTTTTGTTCATGGCTTTTCATTGGTTATGTATCCTACCATAAGCATACTCAGTACCATTGGGGAGGGATTTTGCTAGAATAGTTTTCTAGCCCCAGCATTGGGTTTTTTATGAGACCTGTGTTATTTGTCTTTTTTTATAGTTGAATGTAACTTTTGCTCTTCACTCCCGGCCAAACTGCCCTGTAAGTTTAGCCTATCATAATCATTTATAACAACTTTGGGTTTTGAGTGCATTAGTCTGAGATTTACATCGTCTTTCTTATACTAGTTGATATCTTCGGTACCACGCCTTTCCTGCAGCCTTGATTATAGCAGTTGGGAGAAAAAGAAGAGAGGATAAAAACAGTCCATATTTCCCTATTAGACAGTAATACCTTGTTTTACTTTTACTGTTGTTTTTATTTTCTTTTGTCTGCTTTCTTGTAGGAATATCCTTGGTTTATTTCTCTAGGGTTTATATCAGCTTGTCCTTATCTTTGGCTATAAGTGTTGTGCTGTAATATCTCCTTTGATAACTCTAAATACAAGAAGCTTATCTCTTCACAACTGATATCTCTATCACATCACAAATACATCTGTTTCATTTATTACTTCTGCATCATCAATATCAGTATTCATCGTTGAAGCATCAACATCATTAAAGATAACTGTTTGACAAATCTCACATGGTATCAGGAGGAAAACATTAAAGAAATTCCCTGGGATCTGTGTCCACCTTCCGCCGTCACTATCAATACCTTATCATCACTAAAATCTCTCAACTCTGATGTCTACACCACTCAATACAGATATACCTCTTAACAATGATAATGAAACACCTGAAAACCCTTTCTCAGATGACCAATCTGGTGAAACACATATACCTGAAAACCCATTAAATCCATCTTTTGATTTCAACATCTCTACTTTACCATTTACAACCATCACCACCTTTGTTACAAACAAGCTTGATGATGCTAACTATCTCATCTGGAAGAATCAGATGGAATCTATTCTTATTTGCACAGATCTGTTTGGTTTCATAGATGAAAGTATTAAACCACCTGCTCCTTCTATTATGGTTGGATCTACTGAAGTTTTGAACCCTGAGTATCTCAAATGGAGGAAATGAGATCGCTTTGTCATGAGCTGTTTGAATGCTACGTTCACTCCCTCAGTTTCATCTGTTATCATTGGGTTATTTACATCTAAGCAGGTATGGCTAGCTCTTGCAAAAACCTTTTCAGATCAGTTTGTTGCTAAAAAGACTTTGCTTAGAAACCAGCTGCATAATATTAGGAGAGGATCTTCTTCTATGTATGAGTATCTACTTCGTCTCAAGGAAATCATTGATTCAGTGGCTGCTATTAATGAACATGTTCCTGAGACTGATATGGTTATGTATACTCTCAATGGTGTTGGGAGAGAGTATGACAGTTTTGTTATCTCTATTCAAAATAGAGATGTTCCCGTTACTTTTAATGAACTAAGATCTAGACTCATTCATCATGAACAATGACTTTCTAATCAAGACGCTGAAATCTCTAAGAGTTTGGATTCTGCTATGAACTCTGCCTTTTTCACTAAAAATACCTTTAACCATTTTACATCTAAAGATACCTCTTTCAAACCCCATAAAGATACTTCAATCAATACTCCTTTCAGACCTCACAAAGATAATAATACCACTCAACCCTTTAGAATCACTGATTTCAGTAACATTCAATGCCAAATCTGCAAAAAGAATGGCCATACAGCCAACAAATGCTTCTATCGATACACAACTTCGAAATCTAACACCAACAATAACAATAACCCACAGGCTAATATGTGTCTTCAAGTTCATACAACTGCCATTTCTGAGTGCTCTACTTACCCTGTTGTTGATGGTGGTTCTTAGCTTAGCGTTAAAATCGTAAAACCGTACATCTGACATGACGTCACTACAACCACTAGCGCATTTATTGAATCATTCAACATGCCTACGTAAGAATTACCAGGGTACCTTTTTTTTATATACATGTGTCATGTTCCACGGCAGAGCCCTTAGTATTGACTGACATCATCTTCGTACATGCCAAACCCTAATTCTCACACCTCCGTGCCAATGGCAAACCATGCCAGCCACGTCTCCACGCCAAGGCATGCCAAGGCATGCCAACCATGCCAGCCGCACCACCGTGCCAATGGAAAACCATGCCAGCCACGTCTCCGCGCCAAGGCATGCAAACCATGCCAGCCACACCACCGTGCCAATGGCAAACCATGCCAGATACGTCTCCGCGCCAAGGCATGCCAACCATGCCAGCCGCACCACCGTGCCAATGACAAACCATGCCAGCCACGTCTCCGCGCCAAGGCATGCCAACCATGCCAGCCGCATCACCATGCCAATGGAAAACCATGCCAGCCACGTCTCCACGCCAAGGCATGTCAACCATGCCAGCCGCACCACCGTGCCAATGGGAAACCATGCCAGCCACGTCTCCGCGCCAAGGCATTCCAATCATGCCAGCCTCATTACCGTTCCAATGGCAAACCATGCCAGCCACGCCTCTGCGCCAAGGCATGCCAACCATGCCAGCCGCACCACCGTGCCAATGGAAAACTATGCCAACCACGTCTCCGCGCCAAGGCATGCCAACCATGCCAGCCGCACCACCGTTCCAATGACAAACCATGCCACCCACGTCTCCGCGCCAAGGCATGCCAACCATGCCAGCCGTACCACATGTGCCAATGGCATGCTGTGCCAACCGCACCACCGTGCCAATGGCAAACCATGCCAGCCACGTCTCTACGCCAAGGCATGCCAACCATGCCAGCCGCACCATCGTGCCGATGGCAAACCATGCCATCCACGTCTCCGCGCCAAGGCATGCCGTGCCAGTCGCATCTCCGTGCCAAGGAATGCCTACCATGCAAGTCGCGCCACCGTGCCAATGAAAAACCATGCCAGCCACGATTCCATGCCAAAGCCATGCCGGCCCCGCTACATGCCGCTGGATGCCAAAACGAAGGGTTGCAACAATCAATGACCTCCCTTCCATCTGAGATGCAGATCTTAGCCGTCCAAGGTCGCCAGCTAATGCGTGGTAACCTTTGGCCCAACGCCAAGCCCTAATTTTGGTCGTGCCCAAAATTAATGTCAAACCCTAGTTTTTGGCCGCGCCTAACTATGCCAAAATCCTACCTTGTCCACGTTTCCATGCCAAAGCCATGCCGGCCCGCTACATGCTGCTGGATGCCAAAACGAAGGGTTGCAACGATCAACAACCACCCTTCCATCTGAGACGCAGATCTTAGCTGTCCAAGGTCGCCAGCTAACGCGTGGTAACCTTTGGCCCAACGCCAAGCCCTAATTTTGGTCGCGCCCAAAACTAATGCCAAACCCTAGTTTTTGGCCGCGCCTAACTATGTCAAAATCCTAGCTTGGCCACGTTTCCATGCCAAATCCATGCCGGCCCCGCTACATGCCGCTGGCTTCCAAAACAAAGGGTCGCAACGATCAACGACCACCCTTCCATCTGAGATGCAGATCTCAACCATCCAAATTCGCCACCCAAGGTATGCTAACCATGCCGCACCACATGTGCCAATGGCATACCGTGCAACCACTTTGCGCCAAGGCATAATAACCATGCCACATGTGCCAATGACATGCTGTGTCAGCCACACCTCCACGCCAAGGCATGCCAACCATGCCACATGTGACAATGGCATGCCGTGCCAGCCACATCTCCACACCACGGCATGCCAACCATGCCACATGTGTTAATGGCATGCCGTGCCAGCCACATCTCCACGCCAAGGCATGCCAACCATGCCACATGTGCCAATGTCATTCCGTGCAAGCCACATCTCCACGCCAAGGCATGAAAACCATGCCACATGTGCCAATGACATACCGTGCCAGACACATCTCCGCGACAAGGCATGCCAACCATGCCAACCACACCACTGTGCCGAATCCATGCCAGCCTTTCCTTCATGACGTTGGATGCCAAAACGAAGGGTTGCAACAATCAACGACCACCTTTCCGTCCAAGTTTACTAGCTAACGCATGGAAACCTTTAAACCGACGCCAAACCCAAATTTTGGTCGCGCCCAAACAATGCCAAAACCTTAGTTTTTTGGCCGCGCCTAAACTATGCCAAAATCCTAGATTGGACATGCCTAACCATGTTAAATCCATGCGGGCCATGCTTTCATGCCGCTAGCTACCAAACGAAAGGTTGCAATAATCAACGACTACCCTTCCTCTCAAGATGCAAAATCTCGACCGTCGAAGGTCACCACCGAGCCGGCAAGTCTCCCAAGCTCAACTTTCCAAACAGAAGCAACATGCTACATGTTTTCCCCAAAAACACTCGAGACATCAATACATGTCACAAACTAGGGGATGCTCATTGGGGTATTGGTTTGGAGGTTTACAGCATGCGGCTTACACTACGCCCGTTACAAGACAGTGTCATAAGGATGAGGCGGTTAGTAAACACAGGGAGTAATGGTGAAACGCTTTCCTTCATTATGGAACATCAATTCCAGGCGTTATCGGCTACCACCTCCTCCCATTTACTCATCCATTTCCATTTTTACGAGACCAGAGTACGCTTCACTTCGACTTGTATAAATAGGTCTTACCTATTTCTACCGAACAACAAGTTCTGGTCAGGAGCATACAACACTCAGAAAACATTTGCTAGCTTTCCATATGTTAGCTTCCCACTCTCTGATACAAGTCGTAGAAAACAACTACTCTTTCAGAATCAACTATTCTGGTCTCAACACTCTCTTCGCTTTCCTCCCCAAAACCAACCCTTCTCCTTCACTTTGTGACCGAAGCAAGTCTGGAACGACCATTTCTTGGTTTAGGCCGGATTTGTACAGATTGATCTTTCGAATCTAAAGTACTACCTTGCAGTACATTGTTTAGGGTTTAGACTCGTTTCTCACCCACAACACACGAAATTACCGAAATCAGCAGAAACCGTTTTCACCCTCAAACAATTGGCGACCATAGTGGGAGATTAATCTCTCGGTTACAACATCAATTCCAGCTCCCGATTTCATACTTCAACCTAGACATGAAGGTGGTGGAAGCAAACGATCCACTTAGGAATCGACGACTCAGTTACCAGGCGACTCAGTTACCAGTCATAACACGACAACGGGTGACCGAGGACTTCCAAGATGGTAGAAGCAAACGATCCGCCCAGGGATCGACGACTCGATTACCAGATGAATCAGGGGCGAGTGAAGACTTTCCACGATCACGACAGCGCTTCCCACAAAAATCAGACTTGCACCCGGAAGATCCATTTTTCGCTAGGAGATCTGAAAAACCGAGTAAGTCTTGCTAGACAAAATACATGGTCTACTACTTCAAGTTTTCACAGGATAGCCATGTTATGTTTCATCCCATGCCCTCTATTTACACGCAAGTTCACGGTTCCATGGCCTTCCTGGGATGTTTGTGTCGCTTGCAATTGCAACCAAAAAACATCTTTAATCTAAAACAGTTCATTCCAAATAATAATCCAAAACCCTCATAGATAGAAGTTATCTATCAATTCAAATCAAACAATAAAACATGCGCTTTGTTTGCCTTTCAAAAAAAAAGGGGGAAAACCTTTACGCCCAGTTATTTGTGGAATCAATGGCAGTCACCTACCCATACATGCCTACTTTGCATAATAATGATTACCCGTCACTATTCATGAGGTAGATGACGTTACTACGGTGATATTTGAAGAGAAGAACAATATTTCTACAGATTTATGGAAGGCATACCTATGGATAGGATTTTCACCAACAAAAGAAAACAAGAAAATAAATGGAAAGAGGCAACTGGGCCCGCAAGAACAAGCCAGCGCCATGACAAGCCAACAGTCCGTGCCACGCCAAGCCAGTCCAGCGTCCACGCCAAGCCAGCGCCCATTCCAAGCCGATCCAACGCTAACAACTTGCATCTTTACAGCGGCGCCAACAACTTGAATCCTTCCAGCGCTAACAACTTGTATCTTTCCAGCGTCAGCTGCTTGCATTCTTCCAGCGCTAACAACTTGCATCTTTCCAGCGCCGGCAGCTTGTATCCTTCCAGCGTTGCTCTTGAACGCCAGTAGAAGGGAATCATCAATCCAATTTCATCACATGTAAATATCAGGAATGACTTCTCCAAAATCGAGGCAAAGAAAATCAGCAATCCCCCTGAGTTCACATATACTCTCTTTCTGTCAGAGCTGCATGATTTCCGGGGACTTCGCCCACAAAATCGTGCAGTCTATGATGATACAATTATGTGAGACTCTATAGGCGCAGTTTCAAGACATATTCGCAGCCCTCAACCGCACTGCATCAGGGAAGCAGCTGTTTCCAACCAGAGAAGCCGTTCGCAAACCCCAACCTCTCCTGGAAAGCACGATTGATATATGGAACTGGGGACTCCTAACCATTGTTCGCTTGAAGGGTGTCCAGTTTGACAACACACTGATTAACGTAGCCGCTACGTTTTAGCGTTCGCTCCAACAGCCGATTCACTTCAACGTCCCCTAGTTGCGGCTCCGCTTCAATGTTCACTCCGACAGCCGCTCCGCTTCAATGCTCGCTCAAGCAGCCTCTCCGCTTCAGCGTTCTCTCCATAAGAAGCTCCAGGATCCGAAGAAGAAGCTTCAACGTTTGGCTCCTTAAGTTTCAACATCCTCTCCAAGAGCTGAAGATGCTTCAACGTCGCTTCTTTCTGCAAAGTGTCGTACCACCACGCTCCCCATGTCAAGGATCATGATCACAGCCAGCAAACCTTCATTGTCATGACCTCCTTTTGATCCATCTCGCCAAAACTCGTGATCATGGACATTTTGATCGCTTATGCGTCCAGCCAATCCTTTTACTTCCATGGATGCCCATACATTTCCAGCCAACTTACTTTGTTACCACGACAATGTAGTCTCTTCTGATTACATCTGCTACCAAGAAATGTTGCCGCTCATTTGTTAATATCATCCAGAGATTCACCACAACAACAATCACTACAAAAGTAACATGTACTCCTCCATATTTTAAGTTCCACGTGGAAGAAGTAACAAAATCACCAGTACGAACGCACGATGGTGATGTCTTTATCATGGTTAACCCACTGACCATACAAGATGGAAACATGTAAACCATACTTGGGGACTGAGGATATACACGAATCCCTTCACCGTCAAAGCTCAGAAGACACGGTCAACCAAAAGGCCATACCCACAACAAGGTCATATACTCTTCAAGGGTGCAGCACAAGAAAATCATCACTTATCTGTCCAGAAGACGCCTTCAACACTTTACAAGGCCGCGGAGGATCCCAAGCCTGCTCATAGGAAAACAACTTCAGAAAATGAAGAAAAATGCGACTGGGGACTGCTCATCGTAGTCCATCCCGACGACCATCAAAGACTCATGATATAACTCCAGAGACGCGGCTGAAACACTTTCTTGAAGAAACAGAGGGATCCATGATAAAAAACATAATTCTCTCATTCCTACCACTTCACTATCCAAGATATTTTATCATGTGATATTCTGATCACCCCAGCGTCACGTCCAGAAGAGTACGATAATCTTATATCAAATCACGTGGACGTGGATTCAAGGCGATGCAATGAAAGTAGGCTACACATAGGGACTACCAACATGGGACGCTTTCACTCCCCTCAACCAAGTTATTTCTTATTTCAACATCATCACTGTCGAAGTTTTACGGCCGCATGAATTTCTCAACATGAATCCGTACATGTGCACCGAAGACTCCAAATGCACGCCACAAAGATACATTCACATATTCGGCGAAGCCATCAGATCTAACAGAAGTATAACTGGGGACTTCTCACCACATCCCATTCCACACGATAGCACAAGATTCATAAGATGGTTCGAAGGATTCCACTTGGAACCAAGTCCTTGAAGACTTGATAGTAGCACATCACCAACGAAACATCTCCCAACTCATCTATTTCATCCAATGTCTCCGGAAGATTTCGACCAATACAAGCATCCACAACATATTGTCATCATGATCAGAAGGTACAGTCACTGAACAACCTAAACTCAAGGATGTACCGAAAACGCAACCACATCCATCCGTCCCAGGAATGCAATGGAGTTTGATAAATTTTGGAATCCACTGGAGAGACACTGCAGACGAAAGCACGGATCCAGACGAGTAACATAAAAATGAAGAGGGTCAATACCTCTTTTCATGCGGATGGAGTTTCTGGAATTTTCACAGAATAAAGTTTCCTTCTTGCTCCATGAACGGGAATAGATGACTGGGCGCGACTATGCTACCTCGGGCCCGCAACATCCGTCTTGAATTCTTCCTGAATTTTACTGTTGGGCTGTTTTCACATACCTAACGAGCTTAATACCTAAATATTCCCTCTTAAGGAGATAGGAAATTATTTTCCTATTATATGGAGGGGCGGACCGTCAAAATCCGAGTTCGTACGAGAATTCTAGAACGATTATAGTAAGGAGCGCTAATTAGGGTTTCAACATGCCAAAACCTAATTTAGACAAAGTTTTCAGGCGCCATCACCACTATTTGATAGCCGAAGTTCCAGCGTCATCACCATTTCCTCCATTCCAAGCCGACCGACGTCTGCGGCTCCCATTCCAAGCCGACTGACGCCTGCGGCTCCCATTCCAAGCCAACCAACGCATGCGGCTCCTATTGCAAGCCGAACGATGCCTGCGGCTCCCATTCCAAGCAGACCGAAGCCTGCGGATCCTATTCCAAGCCGACCAACGCCTGCGGCTCCCATTCCAAGCCGACCAACGCCAGCGGCTCCGCTCAAGCCGCACCAACACTGACAACTCGCTAAGCCAGCACCTCTTCCTTCCATAGCCCAGCCAAGATGATGCATGACCAAGACAATCCGACAGTCTACATCTCAACCAGCAACCGCCTCTACCATTTCAAGGTCTAGCCAGCAACACCACGAGTAGAATTTACGCAAGGCCGCCAATACAAGAATCACGAATTCTCCTTACCTCTCGAAAAAGGTTAGTCGGGTCTTCCTGACCATCTTTTCATGACTTTCCATTTCGATTTTTTCCTGGCCTGTTACCATCTTATGCTTACCTCGCAACAATGCTCCTGTTCCGAGCTAAGCAGGGGACTTAATGTTGATGGTGGTTTTTAGTTTAGGGTTAAAATCGTAAAACCTTACATCTGACATGACGTCACTACAACCACTAGTGCATTTATTGAATCATTCAACATGCCTACGTAAGAATTACAAGGGTACCTTTTTTTTTTATATACACGTGTCATGTTCTATGGCAGAACCCTCAGTATTGACCGACATCATCTTCGTACATACCAAACGCAAATTCTCACACCTCCGTGCCAGTGGAAAACCATGCCAGCCACGTATCCGCGCCAAGGCATGCCAACCATGCCAGCCACACCACCGTGCCAATGGAAAATCATGCCATCCACGTCCCCGTGCCAAGGCATGCCAACCATGCCAGCCGCACCACCGTGCCAATGGTGAACCATGTCATCCACGTCTTCGTGCCAAGGCATGCCAACCATGCCAGCCGCACCATCGTGCCAATGGCAAACCATGCCAGTCGCGTCTACTCGCCAAGGCATGCCAACCATGCCAGTCGCATCACCGTGCCAATGGAAAACCATTCCAGCCACGTCTCCGCGCCAAGGAATGTCAACCATGCCAGCCGCACCACCGTGCCAATAGCAGACCATGCAATCCACGTTTCCGCGCCAAGGCATTCCTATCATGCCAGCCGCATCACCGTGCCAATGGAAAACAATGCCAGCCACGTCTCCGCGCCAAGGCATGCCATCCGCACCACTGTGCCAATGGAAAACTATGCCAGCCACGTCTCCGCGCCAAGGCATGACAACAATGCCAGTCGCACCACCGTGCAAATGGAAAACCATGCCAGCCACGTCTCCGCTCCAAGGCATGCCAACCATGTCAGCCGCACCACCGTGCCAATGGCAAACCATGCCAGACACGTCACCGCGCCAAGGCATGCCAACCATGCCAGCCGCACCACCGTGCCAATGTCAAACCATGCCAGCCACGTCTCCGCGCCAAGGCATGCCAACCATTCCAGCCACACCACCGTGCCGATGGCCAACCATGCCAGCCACGTCTCCGCGCCAAGGCATGCCAACCATGCCAGCCGCACCACATGTGCTAATGGCATGCCGTACCAGCTACATCTCCGCGCCAAGGCATGCAAACCATGCCAGTCGCGCCACCGTACCAATGACAAACCATGCCAGCCACGATTCCATGCTAAAGCCATGCCGGCCTCGCTACATGTCGCTGGCTGCCAAAACGAAGGGTTGCAACAATCAACGACCACCCTTCCATCTGAGATGCAGATCTTAGCCGTCCAAGGTCGCCAGCTAACACCTGGTAACCTTTGGCCCAACGCCAAGCCCTAATTTTGGACGTAGACAAAACTAATGCCAAACCCTAGTTTTTGGCCGCGCCTAACTATGCCAAAATCCTAGCTTGGACACGTTTCCATGCCAAAGCCATGCCGGCCCGCTACATGCCGCTGGCTTCCAAAAAGAAGGGTTGCAACGATCAACGGCCACCCTTCCGTATGAGACGCGGATCTTAGCAGTCCAAGGTCGCTAGCTAACGTGTGGTAACCTTTGGCCCAACGCCAAGCCCTAATTTTGGCCGCGCCCAAACCTAATGCAAAACCCTAGTTATTGGCCGTGCCTAATTATGCAAAAATCCTAGCTTGGCCACGTTTCCATGCCAAAGCCTGCCTGCCCCCTACATGCCGCTGGCTGCCAAAACGAAGGGTTGCAACAATCAACGGCCACCCTTCCATCTGAGATGCATCTTCAATCGTCCAAGTTCGCCACCCAAGTTATGCTAACCATGCCGCACCATATGTGCCAATGTCATGCCGTGCAACCTCTCAGCGCCAAGGCATGCCAACCATGCCACATGTGCCAATGATATGCTGTGTCAGCCACACCTCCACGACAAGGCATGCCAACTATGACACATGTGCCAATGGCATGCCGTGCCAGATACATCTCCACGCCAAGGCATTCCAACCATGCCACATGTGCTAATGACATGTCGTGCCAACCACATCTCCACGCCAAGGCATGCCAACCATGCCACATGTGCCAATGGCATGTCGTGCTAGCCACATCTCCACGCCAAGGCATGCCAACCATGCCACATGTGCCAATGGCATGTCATTCCAGCCACATCTTCATGACAAGGCATGCAAACCATGCCAACCACACCACTGTGCCGAAACCATGCCAGCCTTTCCTTCACGACGTTGGCTGCCAAAACGAAGGGTTGCAACAATCGACGACCACCTTTCCATCTAAGATGCAGATCTTAGATGTCCAAGGTTACCAGCTAACGCATGGCCACCTTTAGACCGACGCCAAGCCCAAATTTTGGTCGCGCCCAAACAATGCCAAAACCCTAGTTTTTTGTCGCGCCTAAACTATGCCAAAATCCTAGCTTGGCCATGCCTAACCATATTAAAGCCATGCCGGCCATGCTTTCATGCCGCTGGCTACCAAACGAAGGGTTGTAATAATCAACGGTTACCCTTCCTCTCAAGATGCAAAATCTCGACCGTCGAAGGTCAACACCGAGTCGGAAAGTCTCCCAAGCTCAACTTTCCAAACAGCAGCAACGTGCTACATGTTTTCCACAAAAACATTTGAGACATTAACACATGTCACAAACTGGGGGATGCTCATTGGGGAATTGATTTTGCGGTTTACAGCGTGCGGCGTACACTACGCCCGTTACAAGACAGTGTCATAAGGATGAGGCGGTTAGTAAACACAGAGAGTAATGGTGAAACGCTTTCCTTCATTATGTAATATCAATTCCAGGCGTTAGCGGTTACCACCTCCTCCCATTTACTCATCCGTTTCCATTTCTTACGAGACCAGAGTATGTTTCACTTCGACTTGTATAAATAGGTCTTACATATTTCCACCTAACAACAGGTTATGGTCAGGAGCATACAACACTCAGAAAACATTTGCTAGATTTCCATCTGTTAGCTTCCCACTCTCTGATACAAGTCGTAGAAAACAACTACTCTTTCAGAATCAACTATTCTGGTCTCAACACTCTCTTCGTTTACCTCCCGAAAACCAACCCTTCTCCTTCATTTTGTGACCGAAGCAAGTCTGGAACGATCATTTCTTCGTTTAGGCTGGATTTGTACAGATTGATCTCTCGAATCTAAAGTACTCCCTTGCAGTACATCGTTTAGGGTTTAGACTCGTTTCTCACCCACAATACACGAAATTACGAAATCAGCAGCAACCGTTTTAACGCCAAAATACCTGCAACTATTGATTGGCTTCGCGACTCAGGGGCAATATCACATATGACTAATGATATCACTGTCCTTCAAAACCCCATCCCATACACTGGATCTGACAGAGTTTTAGTTGGAAATGGTGATCAGTTACCTATTACTATGATTGGTACCTCTACTTTACACACTGATACAACTACATTTACTTTACCAAATGTATTTTATGTACCAACTCTTCACAGAAATCTAATATCAGTTGGAAAGTTTACTAATGAGCATTCATGCTCCATTGAGTTCTTACTCTGCGGTTTTCGCATCAATGATCTGTCAACACACCAGATTCTAGCTGAAGGCAAAGTTGATAGAAGCTTGTACCCTATAACTGCTCATGTGGCTTCTACAGTTCAAGCAAATGTCTCAGTTCAGGCTTCTTCTTCAATTTGGCACAACATATTGGGTCACCCTTCTCACAACATACTTGACAGGCTGTCTCATTCCTCTCAAATTCATCTTACCAAAAGGTGTGCAGATTCTTTGTACCATTCCTGCCAGCTAAGGAAGAGCAAGAGATTACCTTTTCAGCCTTCAACAAGAGTCACCACAACACCATTAGAGCTCATTCACTGTGACATTTGGGGCCCATCACCTACACTATCTTATCTTGGTTATAAGTACTACATTCTGTTTATCGATGACTATAACAAGTTTCATTGGATATATCCAATGGAAACCAGAGATGAGAGCACTGTCTGCTTCCAACACTTTAAGCAACTAAATGAGAATCTTCTCTCTTGCAAGATTAAGGCTTTTCAGACAGATGGTGCATTAGAATTGGTTAAAGGTTCCTTGAGGAAGTTTCTAGATGACTCAGGCATTACAATTTGTGCTTCTTTCCCTCACACACCTCAGCAAAATGGAGTTGCTGAAAAAAAAACAGGCATATCACTGAGATGGGGAGCACTATGGCCTTTCAAGCTTGCATGCCTAAATCATTTTGGTATGACTCCTTTCTGACTGCCACCTTTGTCATAAATAGAACTCCCTCTAAGTTGCTTTCTTATAAGACACCATATGAAGTATTGTTTCACAAAGAGCCTGATTTTTCATACCTCAAAATCTTTGGCTGAACCTGCTACCCTTTCCTATGCCCTTATAGGAAAGATAAGCTCAGCCCCAAGTCATCAAGATGCACCTTCATTGGTTACAATCCAATACACAAGGGATACAAGTGTTATGATAACTCAACTAATAAGGCCTTTATATCAATACATGTAATCTTTGAGAAGACTTCATTCCCTTTTTGTACTTTCATCTCTACATCAGCTCCACCAGTTGAGAATATTTTCACATTACCTATTCCCATAACACATGACTCATTACCCTCTTCTGAGGATCTTGATCATTCTGATATCTCTACTGGTGACTTATCTGAACCTCTTAACACCATTATTACTTCACAATCCACCTCAGATGACCCCTCTTCTTCACAACCACCACTGTCTCCTATTGCAGCTCTTCATACTATGATCACCAGGTCAAAACTGGGAATTACCAAACCAAAGCATCTTCCTGATTTTGTTACTCACCTTACAGTAGCTCACCCAATACACTCTTCTTATGTCACGGAGCTACAACAAATCAGGGAACCCAAATCTTTCTAAACTGCCTTTCAAAGTCCCATATGGATACCCTCAATGGATAGTGAATACAATGCCCTTACACAGAACAACACTTGGAGCTTGGTTGAGTATAATCCTTCTATGAATTTACTCGGGTGCAAGTGGGTCTACAAGGTGAATGTCAAGTCTGATGGAAATGTAGAGAGATGCAAATCAAGACTGGTAGCAAAGGGATTTCATCAACTTGATGGAATTGACTTCAATGATACCTTCAGTATAGTGGTTAAAGCAAGCACAATCAGGATTCTTCTCACTATTGTTGTATCCAATGACTGGAAGATTAAACAACTTGATGTCTCTAATGCCTTTTTGCATGAAGATCTTACTGAGACAGTCTACATGCAACAACACCAAGATATGTATATCCTTCCAAGTCTAAGCATGTGTGCAAGCTCAATAAGTCCATATATGGACTCAAACAAGCTCACAGAGCTTGGTTTGAGAAATTTAGTGGTTTTCTCATTAATGCTGTCTTCATAATGAGTGATTCTGACTACTCTTTGTTCGTCTACTTCTCCAACAGTGAAGTACTTCTATTACTTCTTTATGTGGATGATATCATCCTCATTGACAGTTCTGACTCCCTGCTCTCAAGTTTTGTATCCACACTCAGCACCTCCTTTGCTATGAAGGATCTAGGTGAGCTACACTACTTTTTGGGGATGGAAGTTACTAAGTCTATCAGCAGCAACAACCTGCTTTTAACTCAGAGAAAATACACTCTTGAGCTTCTGGAGAAGATAGCTATGCTGGACTGCAAGCCCTCAGCAACTCCAGTTTCCAGTGGCACTAGGGTCTCTCTCCATGCTGGTGAACCATTACCAATCCTTCTGATTACAGGAGCATAGTTGGAGCCTTGCAATATCTGACACTTACAAGACCAGACATGACTTTTGCTGTCAACTATACCTCACAGTTTCTCCATGCTCCCACTTCTGAACATATGCTTTTGGTTAAAAGAATTCTGAGGTATCTGAAGTCTTATCTAGGTTCAGGTATCACCATTAGCGTAGGAGATCTCACTACCATCTCTGGTTACTCTGACTCAGACTGGGATGGTTTCCCTGACTCTAGAAGATCAACTTCTGGCTACTGTGTCTTTGTTGGTTCAACACTGGTGTCTTGGCAGTCTAAGAAGCAACCTACTGTCTCCAAGTATTCCACATAAAAGGAGTACAAAGATTTATCCTGACTAAGGCTTGTGGTGTTTCGGATGATAACGCCCAAAGGGTTCACCGTACTATTCCACGTGTTTTCCTAATAATCGGCGCCAGACGATGCAATAATGTTGTGCACTTGCGTGTTTGTGTTTGGGATTTCAGAGATTCAACACAAAAGAAAACCCACTGACAGGGGATTCATGGGTGGAAAGAACTTTACCTCGCATACCAGACGGGCGACGAATCAGTTGTAGTTGACTCGGGCCACCGACTCCTATGTCAGTGTACGAACCCGAAGGGCCGAGACAGTATCGCAACTATCGTCATTCCCTGCAGCAATTTTATTTGAAATCAACCCTTCCTTAGGGTTTTAAAAATAATAATAATAATAATGTCCAAAAGAATGTCCCAATAATAAAGTCCAAGAAGTCCAAAAATAAAAAGAAAAATTACATAAAATACAACAAACCCTAATACGGTTTTCTAAAAATAAAAATCTAAGAAATAAAAAATAAAAAATCTTTTTCACTCCTTTTGGATTCCTCTTTTCTTCCATTCTTTGGCTTTGCTTTCCTTTTATAACGCTTTTTCTTTCCTTGTAGCTTCACTCCAAACCTGAAAAGAATCGAAAAATACCAAAGGCGTAAAAGAGAAAAAAAATATTCTAAAAAGTAAATAAAAATAAATCTAAAAACTAAAACCTAAATACAAGTCTGCGTCGGCGGGCCAAAAATTGATGTACTTTTGAATAAGGTTCGTTGCTCAGACTTAAAAATAGAAAATAAATAAAGTATTTACAATAAGATTTTCACAATATCGAGAGATACTGAGACTCGGGAATCCACCATTAATCACAATCAATTGGTTCATATATTGACTCTTAACAATTATAGCTCTTTTGTGGACTCTATTACTTTGCCAAGGTAGATTTCTAAAATATTAGATGTAAATCACAAGCATGGTATATCAAAAGCTCTTACGTCTAAGCATACACCATCAAACGAAATCACAACTAATTAGTGAAAATCATAAATCAATTAAAAACAATGCAAAAAGTCAAAAGAACCAAATATAGTTACCAAACAATTATAAACTAAGGCTTCCTCCGTCGTCCCAGTGTTGGGGTTTAGCTCATTGTGTTGGAGACACGCTCAAAATATGGATTCATAGCACAAAAGGTGTGTTTACAATGGTGAAAAGGAGAAAAGTAATAAAAACATAAAATTGTAACGTTTATAATCGTTACAAGTCAACGGTTACAATGGTGTTGTACTGTGCAAAAACTACAACTTAATATTGTAGCGGAATTTGCGACTGACTTCTGCAGGCTTTTGTTCTTCAGATCCTTTTCACCAGCAGCAGCATGAAGCTTTCCTGCACTTCGTTTCTTCGGCTTTGTGGCATCTGCCTTCACCCAAAATCTCCACAATCTCATGTAAGTACTCCTCTCTCGTATTTAAACACCACAGGGCAAAGAAATCCCTAGAAATTCTTGTCTTTTCTTCTACCCCGAGTCACGAGATATTTTCTTCTCTTCTTTAAGCAGTATTTCCTGTTTTAGATAATCTTCCAAATATACCAAGATTTGTTTTCTGTTTTAAGGTCCCAAACACGTCATTGTTTCCAATATTATGGTGAAAAGATAAACTTCCTTGAACATGCAAAATCTCCATGCAAAATCTCGAGAACTTTTCTCACTCCCTGTTTTGTCGAGGAATCATTGAACTCGTGTTTTTCTTCGAAACTAAACCACCAATCATCCATGGTTTATCATAACAGGCCCATATATATCCTAATCCACGAAGAAACCCGAGAAAAACTCGTCTAAATCCAACTCAGGGAGTTCGCAGGTGAATATGAATCTTCCCGCCTCTGTGTAGCTTGATCTCGATGATACAAACCAGTTCAGTCGATCCAATCACTCTTACCAACCCTCTTACGCTCTAACAGGTCCATACCAGTCGAATCCAACAATCGAATCCGATGAAATCTTCCCAAGATTCAACTCAGAAACTTACGCAGGAAACTAAAGTTTGCACCTGCTGTTGATGGTGGTTTTTAGCTTAGGGTTAAAATCGTAAAAGCGTACATCTGACATGACGTCACTACGACCACTAGCACATTTATTGAATCAATCAACATGCCTACGTAAGAATTACCAGGGTACATTTTTTATATATACATGTGTTATGTTCCACGGCAGAATCCTTAGTATTGACTGACATCATCTTCGTATATACCAAACCCTAATTCTCACACCACATGTGCCAATGGCATACCATGCCAGACACGTCTCCGCGCCAAGGCATGCCAACCATGCCAGCCGCACCACATGTGCCAATGGCATGCCGTGCCAGCCACATCTCCGCGCCAAGGCATGCCAACCATTCCAACCGCACCACATGTTCCAATGGAATGCCGTTCCAGCCACATCTCCGCGCCAAGGCATGCTAACCATTCCAGCCGCGCCACCGTTCCAATGACATACTATGCCAGCCATGTCTCCGCGCCAAGGCATGCCAACCATGCCAGCCGCACCACATGTGCCAATGGCAAGCCGTTCCAGCCACATCTCCGGGCCAAGGCATGCTAACCATGCCAGCCACGTCTCCGCGCCAAGGCATGCTAACCATGCCAACCGCGCCACCGTGCCAATGGAATACCATGCCAGCCACGTCTCCGATCCAAGGCATGCCAACCATGCCAGCAACACCACATGTGCCAATGGCATGTCGTGCCAGGGCATACCAACCATGCCAGTCGTGCCACCGTGCCGATGGCATACCATGCCAGCCACGTCTCCGCGCCCAGGCATGCCAACCATGCCATCCGCACCACATGTGCCAATGGCATGCTGTGCCAGCCGCATCTCCATGCCAAAGGCGTGCCAACCATGCCACATGTGCCAATGGCATGCTGTGCCAGCTGCATCTCCGTGCCGAGGCATGCCGACCATGCCAGCCATCCCAACATGCCATGCACGAAGCTGGCTTCTAAACCGGAGGGTTGCAATAATCAACGACTACCCTTTCATCTGAGATACAGATCTCAGCCATCCAAGATTGCCACCTAATGCATGGAAACTTGTGGCCCAAAGCCAAACATCACGGTTTGTACCAAACCCTAATTTTGGCCGCGCCTAACACATGCCAAAGTCATACACGACGCTGGATGCCAAAACGGAGGGTTTCAACAATCAACGACTACCCTTCCATCTGAGATGCAGATCTCAGCCATCCAAGCTTGCCGCCTAACGCATGGTGGTGGCTCTCTAAAAGAGTCACAAACTAATACCGCAAGTGCACAGCGTCGATGTAGCTAATGTGCAAGTGCGGGTCGATCCACAGGGACAAGGTGTGTGTAGTTGAAGCTTAAGATTTCACTAAAACTAAGTTGTAACAAAGAGTCTTGGTTGTGTTAAAACACACTTGAGATGATGGCAGTGACTGAACTGAAAAACAGTAGAATGTAAAGCAAGTAAACAGGAACATGCTAGGGCTTTTGAATCCACCTCTAACTCACACTGATTATTCATCACTGACAGTAACATTGTTTTTCTATAACCACCAGCAAGAGGGATGTCAATCCTCTATATAGCAAGGGTCATTTTGATATGAAATCTCCTATCACAACTAAGGTATCTTCCCTAAGTATTAACTGTCTGTTTAAAGCACAATTAATCAAAAGAACAATATATAAAATTAAGCATGAGTTGCAGTTCAACAACACTAGATGATTCTAACTACAGTGGATGCCTGACATCCAATGTGAAAGACTAGTGTTGAAGCCCTAAGATGGAGTTTCACTATGAGCATTTACACACATCATGGCTACTGACAAGAGCATGAATAACAAGCAATAAGCTAGGGATTCATCTCAACCCTAGCAGAACAGGTTAGAACATAATTGACAGTGCAAAACAATTGAAAATAACACAAAACAGTTGAACTAAAAACAGGACATGAACAATTGAGGAACTGGCTAGTCCAGTCCTCTTGGTGGTGCACTGGCTAGTCCAGGCATAGCTCTACAACAACACCCACAAGTCCTATTTATACCCAATTTACATAATTAGGGTTTACAATTTTCCCCCAAATTCAAAACAGGGCAGTTAGGGTTTCTGATTTCTCACCTAATTAGATGGGACAAGTGCTCCATCTCTTCGACCCACTCTTCTTCTGCTCTTCCTGCTCCTCTCCATGCCTTCCAATTACGTCTATAGACTCACCTATTTCATCAATTTCTCACCTAGGGTTTCAGGGAGAGGTGAGGTGAGAAATCGATGAAATAGATGGCTAGAGAAATAGGGTGATGATGGGTTTTAGTGGTTGGAGTGGTTGTGATGTTTCGGTGGAATTTGGTGGCTGGCAGAGACGAGGGTGTGGTGGCGATGGAGTTGGTGGATCTGTTGCAGAGGGATGGGGGAGAAGATGGAGAAGAAGGTGGTCGATGGAAAATTGGGTAAGGTCTGTTTGGCTGACGGGTATAGGTGTTAGGTGCTCGGGTGTTGGGCGGTTGTAGCAAATTGGATGAACAGCGAGGATGAGCCGTGGGATGTGGAGATGATGGATCGATCTAACGAAGAGATGGAAGGAAGCGAGGAGCGACCGTTGGATGCGGAAGTACAACGAAACTGACGGCTCAAGATGGAGTTAGGTGCTATAGTGTTTTTCAGGATCTTCAGATTTTGATGCACTATGATGAAGCGACCGTACGATGCTGAGATGATCCAATCCGACGGCTGAATATGAAGGCGGGTATGGATATTGGAAATGGGTTTGGGTGAGGGTTTTGGGCCTTGGGTATGCCAAGCCCATATCTTCTTTAAGAACAATTCTTCCTCTTCAAGCCCAGTTCTAGCCTTTTGGTCTTGCGCACAACATTCTTCGCGGCTTCCTTGTGTGATTCCTCTTGGCTTCCACCACTTTTCTGCTCTTTTTGCTCCGCTATTCATCCAAACTTTATTTATTACCTAAAAATGCAACATTAGTTAATAAAAATATTTATTCTTGAAAACAAAGAAAATACAGAATATGGGATAAAATGTAGAATTAATGCACAAAAGATGAGTTAAATGCCAACAAAAAGATATAGAAATATGCACTTTTCAGCACTCATCAAATACCCCCAAACCTGAATTTTACTTGTCCTCAAGTAAAACAAAACTAAGGAAATCCTACCTATACCACTGTCGCTGGTCTCTCGAATGCATTTAGCGTATGAACTAAGCCTTTTAAACCACTAAGTGTCCCTAGTGGACGAGTTGAAGTCTCGTGAAGGTTTGCTTAGAACGTACCTACAAAGTTCTAGGCCAAAATATAAGCTCATATTCCATCAAATGTGACATGTGCAAAACAGTTTAAGCTCACAGCAAAATGGAGATGTCAATCTAGCTATCAAAGGCACAATCCTAGCACTGATAACAAATAAAGACATGTGATAAGAGTGTAAAGTGTATCTACACATGTGTAAAGAAAGATCGGATGTTATGACTACTAATCACCAAGAGATAGTTTCTCAGGCTAAGAACCAAGGTCGAAATCTAGCTAGCTGTCCGGACTTTACGAGAATTGTGAATGAGTTGGAGGTGTTTCACAATTACTCGCGTTGTACATCAATGGCATACACCCTCCTTGCTTATTACAATGAAACAACAAAAGATGACTCTTTACATGACTCTTATTTACATTGACTACTCTCTTTTATTTTTGGAACAAGAGAGGATGGAATTGATAAATACTTGATTGATTTTTTCATTTTTTTCATTCTTTTTTTTTTTTTTTTTTTTCTGAATATATACATCATTTTTTTTTTTTTTTTTTGATAAGGTAACACTTTTGATACATAAGCAAAAAGAAACAAAAAATTACATGACATTTTGCAAGAGGTAGCCCTTTTTGATGCACCCAGTTAAATTCGATGGTTGTCTTTCTTAATGTAACCTCCACCTTCTATCCCAACCAACCAAAGAACAAGCTAGTCAAGTTTCGTTCAGTATTCTAAAGTGATTGGCAACTAAAACTTCCGATAGAACACCTCAAGGATGAGGCTATACATGTATTGGTAGATCGTGCGCGTGCAAGTTTCTTATCACTATGTGAAATGTGCTAGAATCAGGGTGCCTAAATATCTAGACTAAGACTCCTAAAAATTACATATTTGCACAAGAGTCAACATTTCAAGGTAAATGAGCTCATTTTTATAATTTTTTTTTTTTTTTTTTTTTTTTAATTTTTTTGGATTTTTTTTTTTTTTTTTTAAAAGAAGGAGTTCTTGTTTTCAATTATGGCATATTATCATGGTATCTACTCTATACCCCCAAACCTAAACTAAACATTGTCCTCAATGTTTCAAAAGATTAAAGAATTATAACAACATATGAATAGGATCATGTTGAGTAGAGAAAAAGGAAAGAGAATACCCGATTTCGGCGAAAGTAATATTAGAACTCCGTTATTCAAGGCAAGAATCCAACATATGTCAGCCGAGATCATATTGGATTAGCAAAATATATACAAAAGGAACAAAAGGGTTTTAAGAAATTTTATCTACTGGATTATATACAAAAAATTCACCATACACTAACATCTAAAGAGTTGAGGATCAACCCAAAAGACAAAGTGTAGAGGTTTCAACAGCTTCACACAAATATAACAGGAAAGAAACGCAAGTGAAACTGTGAAACAAAATGAGCTACCCCCAAACCTGGATTTTTCAACATATATAATTTTGGGTACAAAATCTCGCAGTTTTGGGGGTTCATCATGCACAAGGTCTAACTCAAAGTGAACTTTGGTAGGGACGGGCAAACATGCATATCCTAACTGTGGCTCCTCGAAAGTATTGTATTTAGATGCAAAATAGTCCAAGAGGACTTGAGAGGAACACAGCTCCAGGCCTAGATTAGGTATTCTCATGAAAATTGGTTTGACAATATTGTTACAAACCAAATCTAGGTAGGATGAAAGGCTATCAAATTGTGACTTAGGCAAGAAAGTGATATCTAAGTGTATCACATGCATGAGAACAAGAGTATCAATATTATCAGTCACATCAGCATTATTTAAGTCACACTCAAGATGTGTAGCATGCTCATCATCACAAAAAATTTGCACAAGTCCTAATTCAGAATCATGGTTATCCGATATATTCAAATTATCATCAACAGAAGCAATATATTGTGGCTTAAGTATGGAATCAGACACATCAACTATGTTTTCATGCATAGGATCATTAGTGTCAACATAAGATTTACCTATGTCATGCTCTTCACAGGATAATTGCACAATATCTAAATCAGTATCAACATCACATGCATATGGAATACTAGAAGAAATATCATTCATGAAGGTCGGGGCAGAAAAGCCTAATGTATTTGAAACCAAAGGTTCCACAACATTTTCAGCATATACATGTTCTTCTAACATAACATTATCATCATCATCATCATCATCATCATAGTAATATGCATACTTGTCCCTATTAGCAGTTGTGGTGTCATTAGTCAACTCATGTTCCTCTAGATTAGGTTCATATTCAATATCATACACATGAGAAGGACTAGACATGCTATTTCCAAAGTTCAATTCATTACCACCTATATCATGTGACAGTGTCTCAGTTTCCCTAATGGATTCCCATTGACGGGTTTTCTCTGCAATCTCAGCTAAAAATTTCCATGCATCATCCAAAGTTTTATCAAGAAATTCACCATTACACATACACTCAACCATGGCTCGAGATTTAAAGTCTAGTCCCTCATAGAGGATAGCGACAAGTCTCCACTTCTCAAATCCATGGTGTGGACATTCGCTCAACAAATCATTAAAACGTTCAAAATAGTCAAAAACAGTTTCCTCATTCAACTGGACAAAACAATTGATATTTTGACGAATAGCGATGGTCCTATGATGTGGAAAAAATCTTTGGAAAAATTGATTAGTGAGTTGTTCCCAAGTGGTGATTGATTGTGGTCTCAAACCGTAAAACCATGTTTTGGCCCTTTCCTTTAGAGAAAATGTAAACAAACGCAATTTCAGAGAGTCTTCGGACATATGATCAGGTTGCATAGTCCGACAAATTTGTTCAAACTCTCTTACATGAGTATAGGGGTTCTCAGAATCGAACCCTCGAAATATAGGAAGTATTTGTATCATGCTTGCATTTATTTTAAAAGGGTTATTGGTTTGAGGTAAGACAATACATGATAATGGAATTTTTATTGTGGGATACATGTATTCATGGAGAGCACGAGGTTGGCCCATATTGAAAAGATACAAAGCCCACTATTTGGTTTTAATGGGTTTTCAAAAATTTGGTTTTTTATGGGAAAATTTTGGTTTTGATGGGAATGAAAAACATTTGGTTTTTGATGGGAAACATTTGGTTTTTATGGTTTTGAAAACTTTGGTTTTTATGGGATTAAAAATTTGATTCTTATTGGGATAAGCCCACTGTTTTGGTTGTGCTTTGGTGAGGCAATGGGTTTTGGGAAATGTTGTGAAACAGAGCCCAACTTTCGGCCTAGAGTTTGGGTACACGGCCCACTAACGACTTCAGCAAGCCCAGAAACTAATGAAGCCCAGCTGAGTTGGTAGGTTCAGTTAACCTTGTTTAGGTTGTTTGTTGGGTTTTTGAAACCCAAAATTTTGATAGGGACAATCCCACAGTTAAGCTCAAATACAAACCCAAAAGTTAACTTAAATTACAAGCCCAACAAAAAAATGGAAAAAATTATTACAAGCCCACAAATTAAAAATGGAAGCCCACAGGTTGGGTTCTCTTAATGGGTTTAGGCTTACCTTTGAAGCACAGCCCAGCTGTTCAGTTTGGTTGCAAAAGCCCAGTTGGGCTTTGGATCACAGCAACAGCAGCTCCAGCAGGAGGTAGCAGCAGCTTGCCTTTGCACAGCAGCAACAGCTGAGGCACAGCAGCAGGACCAGGAGCAGCAGCAGGAGAAGCAGCTCAGCAGCAACAGCAGCACCACAAGTTCAGCAGCACCACAAGCAGTAGCTGAACAGGGGCAATGTTGCAGGCTTGGCAGCAGCAGCTCTACAGGTTCAGCACAGAAGCAAGCTGCACAGGCCAGCAGCACAGGGAAGAGGAAGAAAGTAGCAGCAAGTGGCAGGCCCAGCAGCAGCAGCACAGCAGCAGAGGCTGGCAGAAGCAACAAGAAGCAGCAGCAGCAGCAACACCTGTTGGCTCAAAAAGAGAAGTAAGTTTCTCTTGAAAAAGAAGCAATGAGGGATCAATACAGCAGTGATATGCAAACTATGATGCAAACTAATATGCAATATGCAAGATGCTAATGCAAGTTACACTAAGATGCAGTTAACCTAAGATGCAATGCAAAACAGTAAGATGCACAGCAAGTTATGCAAAAACAGCAAACTAAGATACAAGAAAAACTTCAACAAAACAGCAGCCAAGTCCCCGGCAGCGGCGCCAAAAACTTGATAGCTCTCTAAAAGAGTCACAAACTAATACCGCAAGTGCACGGCATCGATGTAGCTAATGTGCAAGTGCGGGTCGATCCACAGGGACAAGGTGTGTGTAGTTGAAGCTTAAGATTTTACTAAAACTAAGTTGTAACAAAGAGTCTTGGTTGTGTTAAAACACACTTGAGATGATGGCAGTGACTGAACTGAAAAACAGTAGAATGTAAAGCAAGTAAACAGGAACATGCTAGGGATTTTGAATCCACCTCTAACTCACACTGATTATTCATCACTGACAGTAACATTGTTTTTCTATAACCACCAGCAAGAGGGATGTCAATCCTCTATATAGCAAGGGTCATTTTGATATGAAATCTCCTATCACAACTAAGGTATCTTCCCTAAGTATTAACTGTCTGTTTAAAGCACAATTAATCAAAAGAACAATATATAAAATTAAGCATGAGTTGCAGTTCAGCAACACTAGATGATTCTAACTACAGTGGATGCCTGACATCCAATGTGAAAGACTAGTGTTGAAGCCCTAAGATGGAGTTTCACTATGAGCATTTACACACATCATGGCTACTGACAAGAGCATGAATAACAAGCAATAAGCTAGGGCTTCATCTCAACCCTAGCAGAACAGGTTAGAACATAATTGACAGTGCAAAACAATTGAAAATAACACAAAACAGTTGAACTAAAAACAGGACATGAACAATTGAGGAACTGGCTAGTCCAGTCCTCTTGGTGGTGCACTGGCTAGTCCAGGCATAGCTCTAGAACAACACCCACAAGTCCTATTTATACCCAATTTACATAATTAGGGTTTACAATTTTCCCCCAAATTCAAAACAGGGCAGTTAGGGTTTCTGATTTCTCACCTAATTAGATGGGACAATTGCTCCATCTCTTCGACCCACTCTTCTTCTGCTCTTCCTGCTCCTCTCTATGCCTTCCAATTACGTCTATAGACTCACCTATTTCATCAATTTCTCACCTAGGGTTTCAGGGAGAGGTGAGGTGAGAAATCGATGAAATAGATGGCTAGAGAAATAGGGTGATGATGGGTTTTAGTGGTTGGAGTGGTTGTGATGTTTCGGTGGAATTTGGTGGCTGGCAGAGACGAGGGTGTGGTGGCGATGGAGTTGGTGGATCTGTTGCAGAGGGATGGGGGAGAAGATGGAGAAGAAGGTGGTCGATGGAAAATTGGGTAAGGTCTGTTTGGCTGACGGGTATAGGTGTTAGGTGCTCGGGTGTTGGGCGGTTGTAGCAAATTGGATGAACAGCGAGGATGAGCCGTGGGATGTGGAGATGATGGATCGATCTAACGAAGAGATGGAAGGAAGCGAGGAGCGACCGTTGGATGCGGAAGTACAACGAAACTGACGGCTCAAGATGGAGTTAGGTGCTATAGTGTTTTTCAGGATCTTCAGATTTTGATGCACTATGATGAAGCGACCGTACGATGCTGAGATGATCCAATCCGACGGCTGAATATGAAGGCGGGTATGGATATTGGAAATGGGTTTGGGTGAGGGTTTTGGGCCTTGGGTATGCCAAGCCCATATCTTCTTTAAGAACAATTCTTCCTCTTCAAGCCCAGTTCTAGCCTTTTGGTCTTGCGCACAACATTCTTCGCGGCTTCCTTGTGTGATTCCTCTTGGCTTCCACCACTTTTCTGCTCTTTTTGCTCCGCTATTCATCCAAACTTTATTTATTACCTAAAAATGCAACATTAGTTAATAAAAATATTTATTCTTGAAAACAAAGAAAATACAGAATATGGGATAAAATGTAGAATTAATGCACAAAAGATGAGTTAAATGCCAACAAAAAGATATAGAAATATGCACTTTTCAGCACTCATCAAATACCCCCAAACCTGAATTTTACTTGTCCTCAAGTAAAACAAAACTAAGGAAATCCTACCTATACCACTGTCGCTGGTCTCTCGAATGCATTTAGCGTATGAACTAAGCCTTTTAAACCACTAAGTGTCCCTAGTGGACGAGTTGAAGTCTCGTGAAGGTTTGCTTAGAACGTACCTACAAAGTTCTAGGCCAAAATATAAGCTCATATTCCATCAAATGTGACATGTGCAAAACAGTTTAAGCTCACAGCAAAATGGAGATGTCAATCTAGCTATCAAAGGCACAATCCTAGCACTGATAACAAATAAAGACATGTGATAAGAGTGTAAAGTGTATCTACACATGTGTAAAGAAAGATCGGATGTTATGACTACTAATCACCAAGAGATAGTTTCTCAGGCTAAGAACCAAGGTCGAAATCTAGCTAGCTGTCCGGACTTTACGAGAATTGTGAATGAGTTGGAGGTGTTTCACAATTACTCGCGTTGTACATCAATGGCATACACCCTCCTTGCTTATTACAATGAAACAACAAAAGATGACTCTTTACATGACTCTTATTTACATTGACTACTCTCTTTTATTTTTGGAACAAGAGAGGATGGAATTGATAAATACTTGATTGATTTTTTCATTTTTTTCATTCTTTTTTTTTTTTTTTTTTTTTCTGAATATATACATCATTTTTTTTTTTTTTTTTTTGATAAGGTAACACTTTTGATACATAAGCAAAAAGAAACAAAAAATTACATGACATTTTGCAAGAGGTAGCCCTTTTTGATGCACCCAGTTAAATTCGATGGTTGTCTTTCTTAATGTAACCTCCACCTTCTATCCCAACCAACCAAAGAACAAGCTAGTCAAGTTTCGTTCAGTATTCTAAAGTGATTGGCAACTAAAACTTCCGATAGAACACCTCAAGGATGAGGCTATACATGTATTGGTAGATCGTGCGCGTGCAAGTTTCTTATCACTATGTGAAATGTGCTAGAATCAGGGTGCCTAAATATCTAGACTAAGACTCCTAAAAATTACATATTTGCACAAGAGTCAACATTTCAAGGTAAATGAGCTCATTTTTATAATTTTTTTAATTTTTTTTTTTTTTAATTTTTTTGGATTTTTTTTTTTTTTTTTAAAAGAAGGAGTTCTTGTTTTCAATTATGGCATATTATCATGGTATCTACTCTATACCCCCAAACCTAAACTAAACATTGTCCTCAATGTTTCAAAAGATTTAAAGAATTATAATACAACATATGAATAGGATCATGTTGAGTAGAGAAAAAGGAAAGAGAATACCCGATTTCGGCGAAAGTAATATTAGAACTCCGTTATTCAAGGCAAGAATCCAACATATGTCAGCCGAGATCATATTGGATTAGCAAAATATATACAAAAGGAACAAAAGGGTTTTAAGAAATTTTATCTACTGGATTATATACAAAAAATTCACCATACACTAACAATCTAAAGAGTTGAGGATCAACCCAAAAGACAAAGTGTAGAGGTTTCAACAGCTTCACACAAATATAACAGGAAAGAAACGCAAGTGAAACTGTGAAACAAAATGAGCTACCCCCAAACCTGGATTTTTCAACATATATAATTTTGGGTACAAAATCTCGCAGTTTTGGGGGTTCATCATGCACAAGGTCTAACTCAAAGTGAACTTTGGTAGGGACGGGCAAACATGCATATCCTAACTGTGGCTCCTCGAAAGTATTGTATTTAGATGCAAAATAGTCCAAGAGGACTTGAGAGGCACACAGCTCCAGGCCTAGATTAGGTATTCTCATGAAAATTGGTTTGACAATATTGTTACAAACCAAATCTAGGTAGGATGAAAGGCTATCAAATTGTGACTTAGGCAAGAAAGTGATATCTAAGTGTCTCACATGCATGAGAACAAGAGTATCAATATTATCAGTCACATCAGCATTATTTAAGTCACACTCAAGATGTGTAGCATGCTCATCATCACAAAAAATTTGCACAAGTCCTAATTCAGAATCATGGTTATCCGATATATTCAAATTATCATCAACAGAAGCAATATATTGTGGCTTAAGTATGGAATCAGACACATCAACTATGTTTTCATGCATAGGATCATTAGTGTCAACAGAAGATTTACCTAAGTCATGCTCTTCACAGGATAATTGCACAATATCTAAATCAGTATCAACATCACATGCATATGGAATACTAGAAGAAATATCATTCATGAAGGTCGGGGCAGAAAAGCCTAATGTATTTGAAACCAAAGGTTCCACAACATTTTCAGCATATACATGTTCTTCTAACATAACATTATCATCATCATCATCATCATCATCATAGTAATATGCATACTTGTCCCTATTAGCAGTTGTGGTGTCATTAGTCAACTCATGTTCCTCTAGATTAGGTTCATATTCAATATCATACACATGAGAAGGACTAGACATGCTATTTCCAAAGTTCAATTCATTACCACCTATATCATGTGACAGTGTCTCAATTTCCCTAATGGATTCCGATTGATGGGTTTTCTCTGCAATCTCAGCTAAAAATTTCCATGCATCATCCACAGTTTTATCAAGAAATTCACCATTACACATACACTCAACCATGGCTCGAGATTTAAAGTCTAGTCCCTCATAGAGGATAGCGACAAGTCTCCACTTCTCAAATCCATGGTGTGGACATTCGCTCAACAAATCATTAAAACGTTCAAAATAGTCCAAAACAGTTTCCTCATCCAATTGGACAAAACAATTGATACTTTGACGAATAGCGATGGTCCTATGATGTTGAAAGAATTTTTTGAAAAATAGATCTGTGAGTTGGTCCCAAGTGTTGATTGATTGTGGTCTCAAACCGTAAAACCATGTTTTGGCCCTTTCCTTTAGAGAAAATATAAACAAACGCAATTTCAGAGAGTCTTCGGACATATATTCAGGTTGCATAGTCCGACAAATTTGTTCAAACTCTCTTACATGAGTATAGGGGTTCTCAGTATCGAACCCTCGAAATATAGGAAGTATTTGTATCATGCTTGCATTTATTTTAAAATGGTTATTGGTTTGAGGTAAGACAATACATGATAATGGAATTTTTATTGTGGGATACATGTATTCATGGAGAGCACGAGGTTGGCCCATATTGAAAAGACACAAAGCCCACTATTTGGTTTTAATGGGTTTTCAAAAATTTGGGTTTTTATGGGAAAATTTTGGTTTTGATGGGAATGAAAAACATTTGGTTTTTGATGGGAAACATTTGGTTTTTATGGGTTTTGAAAACTTTGGTTTTTATGGGATTAAAAATTTGGTTCTTATTGGGATAAGCCCACTGTTTTGGTTGTGCTTTGGTGAGGCAATGGGTTTTGGGAACTGTTGTGAAACAGAGCCCAACTTTCGGCCTAGAGTTTGGGTACACGGCCCACTAACGACTTCAGCAAGCCCAGAAACTAATGAACCCAGCTGAGTTGGTAGGTTCAGTTAACCTTGTTTAGGTTGTTTGTTGGGTTTTTGAAACCCAAAATTTTGATAAGGACAATCCCACAGTTAAGCTCAAATACAAACCCAAAAGTTAACTTAAATTACAAGCCCAACAAAAAAATGGAAAAAATTATTACAAGCCCACAAATTAAAAATGGAAGCCCACAGGTTGGGTTCTCTTAATGGGTTTAGGCTTACCTTTGAAGCACAACCCAGCTGTTCAGTTTGGTTGCAAAAGCCCAGTTGGGCTTTGGATCACAGCAACAGCAGCTCCAGCAGGAGGTAGCAGTAGGAGAAGCAGCTCAGCAGCACCACAAGTTCAGCAACACCACAAGCAGTAGCTGAACAGGGGCAATGTTGCAGGCTTGGCAGCAGCAGCTCTACAGGTTCAGCACAGAAGCAAGCTGCACAGGCCAGCAGCACAGGGAAGAGGAAGAAAGTAGCAGCAAGTGGCAGGCCCAGCAGCAGTAGCACAGCAGCAGAGGCTGGTAGCAGCAACAGGAAGCAGCAGCAGCAGCAACACCTGTTGGCTAAAAAAGAGAAGTAAGTTTCTCTTGAAAAAGAAGCAATGAGGGATCAATACAGCAGTGATATGCAAACTAAGATGCAAACTAATATGCAATATGCAAGATGCTAATGCAAGTTACACTAAGATGCAGTTAACCTAAGATGCAATGCAAAACAGTAAGATGCACATCAAGTTATGCAAAAACAGCAAACTAAGATACAAGAAAAACTTCAACAAAACAGCAGCCAAGTCCCCGGCAGCGGCGCCAAAAACTTGATAGCTCTCTAAAAGAGTCACAAACTAATACCGCAAGTGCACGACGTCGATGTAGCTAATGTGCAAGTGCGGGTCGATCCACAGGGACAAGGTGTGTGTAGTTGAAGCTTAAGATTTCACTAAAACTAAGTTGTAACAAAGAGTCTTGGTTGTGTTAAAACATACTTGAGATGATGGCAGTGACTGAACTGAAAAACAGTAGAATGTAAAGCAAGTAAACAGGAACATGCTAGGGCTTTTGAATCCACCTCTAACTCACACTGATTATTCATCACTGACAGTAACATTGTTTTTCTATAACCACCAGCAAGAGGGATGTCAATCCTCTATATAGCAAGGATCATTTTGATATGAAATCTCCTATCACAACTAAGGTATCTTCCCTAAGTATTAACTGTCTGTTTAAAGCACAATTAATCAAAAGAACAATATATAAAATTAAGCATGAGTTGCAGTTCAGCAACACTAGATGATTCTAACTACAGTGGATGCCTGACATCCAATGTGAATGACTAGTGTTGATTCTAACGAAAGAACGAAGAACTAAGCCACCCGACTGAGTGGGAAAGAAAAGAATACATACCCGAACGTCGGAAGAACTGAAAGTCACAAGGGCCGTTGAATCCGATCGAAAATCGCCCGCATAATCTTTCGACCTTCGCTCCTTTTTTTGGGGACTGTTTGTGTCTGTGATTGGAGATTTCCGCTTGGGAAAGGAAGGATCCCATAACAATGGATGTCTTGCTAAAATTGCAGCAGAGGCTTACCACATGTATTCTTTATTACGTCATTCACGAATTCATGAATGGTAAGGAACTCGTCCTGCCAGAATATGTTATACTTGGAAGTGGTTTTCGGATCTCGCGCCGAGAGCAGGAAGAAGACTTATACCCGGATCAAGAGCACTAGCATCAAGAGCAGCTAGCAACAAGCTTTCGGGAACAACCGACTGACGAGAGAGCGGGACCCCTTGGTAAAATCCCATATGTCGATCCGCCCTGTCAATGTTGTAAGAGACTACATGACAAGATCCTCGGAAGAAAGAAGGTACATGACCAAGCGTGCAACTTTGGATGAACACAATCTTCCCGACACTCGTGTTCTTTTCGGAAGACACAGATGTATTTGAAACAGAGGAAATAGTATCTATTTGAACTATGGAACCATGCACTGAAG
The DNA here is from genome assembly GCF_003573695.1 of Papaver somniferum. Classification (NCBI taxonomy): domain Eukaryota; kingdom Viridiplantae; phylum Streptophyta; class Magnoliopsida; order Ranunculales; family Papaveraceae; genus Papaver; species Papaver somniferum. The sequence goes on along the minus strand of NC_039363.1, from coordinate 130,820,735 downwards.
CCCATGGATGAAAGTTGATTGTGTAGGAGTTGTCAAGGAAGTCAACTAGGTTCGAGCCATATCTTGGGCGCCTGTTCACCCAGCAAAGTATCCTAGAACCACCCCAAGACTCGGGAAGTAAAGCCAACGATTTTGGAGCGTACTTCTCGAAATGCTCCTACAACCACGCCTGGAGAAAAGCAACATGGACGTACGAGTCCACTTTCATGTAACCATTTGAAGCGCGCATGTACGCAACCAGATGATCCAAATGTGTGTACAAAGTACCGAGAAACAAGCTGCCAATGGGAAGAACAACACCTTTCGCTAATCTGATGGAAAACTTAATGAGACCCTGTCTTATTTTCTTACCAGAGCCGTCGTCAAAAATGTCCCTGGATAACCAAAGAACCAAGAACGCTGCGACATGAAGCGTACTATTTTTTTGATCTGGCTCCAACTCATCTAGGAACCATTGAGACACCCACCAGCTATAAAAACACCTCATCTCGTTTTCCTTCCAAACAAAGCCTTTCGACTTCGCAACGAGAGCAGCGTGCTTTTGTTCTTCATCTTCAGATAAGATGATACCAAGATTCCCTGTTATGGGGAGGTTCAACAAGACGTCAACACTTTCCAAAGAGACAGTCATTTCACCCCACCTGAATATGGCCGTGTGAGTATCAGGACACCATTGGGAGATGAAATCGACTAAGCCCGGGATATCCTTCCTGATTTGAAGCGCCGCGGAAGCTGTGACAGCACCAATGATTTGCGCCTTGGTCAAATTTACTTTCACGCAATCCTGACTTATCATGAATTGCATCCATTTGTCGAAAGAACGCAACGGACTCTGGAAGATTCTGAAGTCGATGGAAGAAGCGGGATACTCTTCCCTCTGAAGGAAAAACCGTATTATACAACCTGGTCGAACCGACTGGACATCTCCTTCACCCTCTGAACCGGTCAGAAGGACGGACACAAACTTGGGATGATTTCTCCTAGCTGTGGTGGACGTTGTAAAAAATTCATCATCTGTGTTTGGTTTGGAACTGCTAACGCTTTTCAAATCCGCGGTAGGATTTTTTTCAAGCGACATCCTAAGGAAACCTTCTTAAACCGCCTTCACTTTCGAAGAAACTACAACAAAAGAAAGGGGTATAAAAAATTGCTACTGGAAGGAGGGAGTACAAAGATTACTTTATCAACAATGAAGAATTCATTTAGGTTGCAAGACACTCTACTTTAGACCACAAGTCATAACACACATAAACGAAGAAATGGAAACTAGCAAGACCTATGTAGCCACGGAAAGCACACTCCTTGCCAAAACCGTACCTGGCAGCAGAAAGTACGCGCCCAGCCAAAAAGACACGCTCCACCGCGGAAACTATGTGCGCGGACACGCCAAGAAAAAAGGGAAACCCTAAAAACTAGGTTTTCATGGGAAAGAAATTGGTGGCAGTCATCGACCTGTGCAGGCCTACTATTGCATAATAATTAAGGTGTTTAACACTACTGCGGTGTTCATGCTAAAATATTTCTACAAGTTCATGGAGGATATACCTATGGCTAGGGTTTGCGCCAAAATATTTCTACAAGAGAAAAGAGATTGAAGGAGAAACCCTGGAGTACGTACCTGGAATGCTTACTCGCTTTATCGCTACCACTCTGCCGCTAGCACAAGGACGTGAAAACAAAGGTACAACATAAAGAGGAGAGCAACCCCTTTTATAGGCGTGACACTTTTGAAATTTGAATAAGGAAAGTATTCCCTATTTGAGCCACGAATGGGAAAAGGCAATTGGGACTGCAAGAACAAGCCTCACGATGCCCAATAATTCGCGCCATGCCATGCCAACATCGTGCCAAGAGTCCGTGCCATGCCTAGCGAGCACCATACCAATCCATCGTTCTGCATCCCCGCCAGTAACCATCTCTACCGCTTCGCGACCTAGCTAACAGCACCACGAAACCGAATTTGCACAAAAGTTGCCAACGCAAGGGTCATGGATTCTCTTTATCTCCCAAAAAAGGTTAGTCAAATCTTCCTGACCATCTTTCAATGACTTGTCATTTTGATTTTGTCCTTGCCTGTCACCATCTTATGCTTACCTCGCAACAATGCTCCTGTTCCGATCTAAGCAGGGGACTTAATGTTGATGGTGGTTTTTAGCTTAGGGTTAAAATCGTAAAACCGTACATCTGACATGACGTCACTACGACCACTAGCACATTTATTGAATCAATATCATGCATACGTAAGAATTATCAGGGTACCATTTTTATATATACATGTGTTATATTCCACGGCAGAACCCTTAGTATTGACCGACATCATCTTCGTATATACCAAACCCTAATTCTCACACCACAAGTAGCAATGGCATGCCGTGCCAGCCACATCTCCGCGCCAAGGCATGCTAACCATGCCAGCCGCGCCACCATGCCAGCAACTTCTCTGCGCCAAGGCAAGCCAACCATGCCAGCCGCACCACATGTGCCAATAGCATGTCGTGCCAGCCACATCTCCGCGCCAAGGCATGCCAACCATGCCATCCGCACCACATGTGCCAATGGCATGCCGTTCCAACCACACCTTCGTTCCAAGGCATGCAAACCATGCCAACCGCGCCACCGTGCCAATGGCATACCATGCCAGCCACGTCTCCGCGCCAAGGCATGCTAACCATGCCAGCCTCACCACATGTGCCAATGGCATGCCGTTCCATCCACATCTCCGCTCCAAGGCATGCCAACCATGCCAGCCGCGCCACCGTTTCAATGGCATACCATGCCAGCCGCACCACATGTGCCAATGGCATGCCGTGCCAGCCACATCTCCGCGCCAAGGCATGCTAACCATGCCAGCCGCACCACCGTGCCAAAGGCATACCATGCCAACCACGTCTCTCCTCCAAGGAATGCTAACCATGCCAGCCGCGCCACCTTGCCAATGGCGTACCATGCTAGCCACGTCTCCGATCCCAGGCATGCCAACCATGCCAGCCGCACTACATGTGCCAATGGCATGCCGTATCAGCCACATCTCCGCGCCAAGGCATGCCAACCATGCCAGCCGCACCACATGTGCCAATGGCATGTCGTGCCAGCCGCAGTTCCACGCCCAAGGCGTGCCAACCATGCCACATGTGCCAATGGCATGTCGTGCCAGCCGCATCTCCGCGCCGAGGCATGCCGACCATGCCAGTCGTCGAAACATGCCATGCACGAAGCTGGCTTCCAAAACGGAGGGTTGCAATAATCAACGTCTACCCTTCCATCTGAGATGCAGATCTCAGCCGTCCAAACTTTCCACCTAACGCATGGCAACTTGTGTCCCAAATCCAAACATCACGGTTTGTACCAAACCCTAATTTTGGTCGCGCCTAACACATGCCAAAGTCATGCGAGACGCTGGCTTCCAAAACAGAGGGTTGCAACAATCAATGGCTACCCTTCCATCTGAGATGCAGATCTCAATCGTCCAAGCTTGCCACCTAATGCATGGAAACTTGCGGCCCAAATTCAAACATCACGGTATGTACCAAACCCTAATTTTTACCGCGCCTAACACATGCCAAAACCATGCACGACGCTGGCTGCCAAAATGGAGGGTTGCAACAATTAACGGCTACCCTTCTATCTGAGATGCAGATCTTAACCGTCCAATCTTTCCACCTAACGCATGGCAACTTGCGGCCCAAAGCCAAACGTCATGGTTTGTACCAAACCCTAATTTTGGTTGCGCCTAACACATGCCAAATCCATGCACGACGCTGGCTGCCAAAATGGAGGGTTGCAACAATCAACGGTTACCCTTCCATCTGAGATGCAGATCTCAGCCGTCCAAGCTTGCCACCTAACGCATGGAAACTTGCGGCCCAAAGACAAACGTCACGGTTTGTACCAAACCCTAATTTTGGCCGCGCCTAAACTATGTCGGCCCTACCACATGCCGCTGGCTGCCAAAACGGAGGGTTGCAACAATCAACGGCTACCCTTCCATCTGAGATGCAGATCTCAATCGTCCAAGTTCGCCATGCAAGGCATGCTAACCATGCCACACCACATGTGCCAATGGCATGCTGTGCAACCTTTCCGCTCCAAGACATGCCAGCCATGCCGCATATGCCAATGGCATGCCGTGCCACATCTCCGCGCCAAGGCATACCAACCATGCCACACGTGCCAATGGCACGCCGCGCCAGCCACATTATCGCGCCAAGGCATGCCAACCATGCCACATGTGCCAATGGCATGCCGTGCCAGCCACATCTCCGCGCCAAGGCATGTCAACCATGCCAGCCGCACCGCTGTGACAAAACCATGCCAGCCTTTCCTTCACGTCGTTGCCTGCCAAACAAAGGGTTGCAACAATCAACGGTCACTCTTCCATCTAAGATGCAGATCTCAGCCGTCCAAGGTCACCATCTCACGCAACCCTTGGTCCAATGCCAATCCCTAATTTTTGCCACGCCCAAACTATGCCAAAATCCTAGTTCTTGGCCGCGCGTAAACTATGCCAAAATCCTAGCTTGGTCACGCCTAACTATGTCAAAACTATGTCGGCCATGCTTTCATACCGCTGGCTACCAAACGAAGTGTTGCAATAATCAACAGCTAGCCTTCCTATCAAGATACAAAATCTCGACCGTCGAGGGTCACCACTGAGCCGGCAAGTCTCCAAAGCTCAACTTTCCAAACAGCAACAACATGCTACATGTTTTTCACGAAAACACTCGAGACATCAACACATGTCACAAACTGGGGGATGCTCATTAGGGTATTGGTTTGGCGGTTTACAGCGTGTGGCGTACATTACGCCCGTTACAAGAGAGTGTCACTTGTTAGCTTTCCCATCTGTTAGCCTACGCTTTCTGATACAAGTCAAAAAAACTACTCTTCCAGAATCAACTATTCTGGTCTCAACACTCTCTTCGCTTCCCTCCCTAAAACCAACCCTCTCCTTCACTTTGTGACCGAAGCAAGTCTGGAACGACCATTTATTGGTTTAGGCCGGATTTGTACAGATTGATCTCTCGAATCTAAAGTACTCCCTTGCAGTACATTGTTTAGGGTTTAGACTCGTTTCTCACCCACAACACACGAAATTACCGAAATCAGCTGAAACCGTCTTCACCCTCAAACACCTGCGTTTTCCCTCAACATTCGAATCCAACAATCAAATCCGATGAAATCTTCCCGAGATTCAACTCAGAAACTTACACAGGAAACTAAAGTTTGAACCCGCGTTTTCCCGCCAAAATTCAGGGAAGGTGATGGAGTCTCCTTATCCCGTTCCAGTGTGCCCTTAACAACTGTTTTGGGGTGCCCTGAATAAGGGGTGTCCTCAACCGTAGGTGCCCTTAGTAATTGAGTTCCCCCTTATCCAAATGAGGGGTACCTTTAGTAATTTTCTCCCACGAGCGCATAAACCATTTTTCGAGCCAATTTCGCCGCAAAATCTTATTTCTCCAAAAACACCTACAAAAACATAAAAAGCCATAATTTATATAAAATCGAGCACTATCAATACATAGAATTGAGATCATATCAGACACATAAATATGTCTATCACTGATCAGATTTCCAAAAAAAATGCATGGGACCAGGTTGTATTCAATGAAGTGCCATTCTACCCTTCACATCCTAGATACGCGGGTCTTCATGCATCTAAGAGAGTAATGGATTATTATAACTCATGAACAACAAAGTACTCTTCAAGACGGTCAGGAAAGATGACAAACTGAGAAAGTTAAAGCCCGTGATCTGTGAATTATCACCCAGATAAGCTTCCAAGAATGAAAGCGGTTGTCGATTTTTATGTTAATGGCAATCAAGATGCTCTGCAAGCATTCCCAGATGGTTCTGAATGACCGATAGAAAAAGGTTAGTAGTACCTCGGCTTTAAAAGATATCTTTGGTGAACTATGCTTCATGGATATTATTGTAAATGCTCAGTACCATTGGGGAGGGATTTTAGTTTTATAATATATGTACTTATTTAATTAGTATTCTAAGAGAAACGCCGTGTCAAACGTAGTTTCTTACACCAACATTGGGGTTTGTTTGAGATCTATGTTATTTGTCTTCTGATAGTTGAATTTGACCTTTTCTTTTCACTGTTGGCTAAACTGCCCTGTAAGTTTAGCCTATTATAATTGAGGGAGGATGATCCCTCACACTCCTATGTTCACACTACCTTATATTATGGGCACTAATGTATTTTCAAAAAATCAAGCGGTAGAATATTTAAAGTCAAAATTTTGAGAATATGTTTGTCTTACGAATTTCTGCAAACCCATAAAAAACGAGTACATTCTGAAATGTATAACTCCACCATCTACTACTTAAAATATCAACTGTTCAAAATTAACGGTTTTTCAACCATTAAACTCAAGATTAAATTATGATGAGGTTTGGTATGAACCCACAATTAGGGGATACTTTCACAATTTCTTTTTTTAAGAAAAAAAAGCAATTTGAAGAACCCTTTTATAAAATTATCCTTGATCAATTAATGAATCTCAATTGCAACCTTTTGTAGAGAATCAAACTTCCATCCATGAAAAAACTCCAAACCCCAACCCTAAATCAGACACTAAGTAACATTGTAAGGTTGTCGTCGTTGGAAATAACATTATAAGGCTATCGTTGTTGTTGCATATCGCGATGTTATTGCATATCGTGGAACTGCTACAACATATTTTGATGATTATAAGATCAAAAGGATTTTGATTATTAATAATTCCTCTATCCTCCCCATGTCGCTTGGAGGAGGAACAACAACATTAACATTAACGTCAACAACGGATTGAGCTTGAGTTGTTGCTTGATACATGTATCGATTTTAAGAACATCCTCAAGTTCATCTTTGTAGTGAGTAATCTTGAATTGAAGATCACGAATTAAATGAGCACAACCACCAACAGGATCTCTAGCACGAGCCTCAGGTTGAAAAATCATCGAATGTAACCATGACGAACACATTAGTTGATGAGCATATGCTATAGATTTTCATTGATGATTTATTGTATAATGATGTTTTTCGTTTAGATGACTAGTCCCCAAAAGAAGCTAGTCATTGTGCTGACTTTAGGGACCCTAGAATCCATCCCATAGATTTTGGTCCAGTAGAGGATATTTTTCACCTTGAGTTTGGGGGTAATGATGATTCTGGCGATCGTCAAGTATCCCTAATTGAAGTTCCTAACTTGGGACTCGAGCTTTGTGCCTCTAAGGTATTACTTGAGTTTCTTCAAACGCTTCTACCCGATCCTCCATATACTTTCCATGAGGAAATCCAGTTCTTAGAGACTTGTCACTGAATTAATGATGCATGTATCTATCCACCAATCCCTGATAGCGTTCCCATATATGATGTACCACCTGCCATATTTTAATACCACAAATCTCTTTGTGAATCCGAGTAATTTTCTATGCTGGAAAATACATCTCTAAGAAAAAATTATGCAATATCTTTCAGGTTGTCATATTGCTATAAAGTAAATACTATATCCATTCTTTAGCCATGTATACCAAGGAATATGGAAAATAACATATCATTATTTCATTTGCATCAGTATCCTTGGGTAGCATGGCCATGACTATCTAGTGAAAATCCATTAGATGTTTATTTGGATCGTAATTAGCCATTCCATGAAACTTTGACAGCTCTCTGATCAACTTTAGCTTAATCTCTAACATCAATGTTGCAATGATACACCATTTAAAAGGAGAAGGTTATGAAGTGCACCACCAAATCTTTCATTCTGAAACTTAATTATGTAAACACTAAACAGAGTTAAACACACATAACTACTTTGGATAATATCTAAAAGAGATATTGAATCACACGTATTGATTAACTTACAACTTGTTTGTACTTTTGATCATAAAGATAAAATAAATATAATGCGGATATTAAAAGTAAACCAAAGCACACAACAGAAAATTTATTTAACGAGGAAAATTGCAAAGCAGAAAATATCGGTACTTCGTTCTATTTGAACACACGATGTATTAAGACGCCACCAATATTAATTTCTAAAGAAATGCTCGGTTGAACCTACCATGTGTTGGTATGTAAAGTTTAGTTCCAAAACCCGCCGCCTGAATTACTTACTAAAGACAACTTTGTTAGAGGTTAAATTATGTTTGGAAGGCACATTCGGAGGTATATTTATGCTCAATACCATGACTTGCAAATAATTTGATGAACTACCACGATCTTTCCAATATACCCAAGCCGGTTAGTGTCTTTCTCATAAATACCGTGTGTATCCTAAATTAATGTAGCAACTCCATCGCATAGAACCTGGCCATATAAATTTGAAAATAGGTCATTCGAGAAAAATAACTCTCTCTCCTATCTCTCGTACCGGATGAGCCCTATTTTATTCAGACATCAATCATACTCGCATTTTTTTTTCTAAATCAGATTACTGGTGCCATAACAAATCGTTGTTTGGTTAGATCAAGATTCAAAGCTACAACTATCAATTACATTTTTCAATTCATGCCACTGAAATTTTAAATTCCAAAATCAAAACCCTATGGAAGAATTTCTAAAATCAAATCACCACAACAAAAACCAGACAAAAAGCTTCTATATTTTATTTACTCAAGCTTGAAAGCCCTTACTTTCTCTCTGTTAAATTCACAAAAGCATTGTCCATGGTCGGTTTTGATTTCAGGATTGGAGTTTTCGTGTGTGCATGATGGATTTCTGATTTGTTATTTGTTTATTTGTGCAGGGATTGTTTATACGGAAGGGGGTGAATTGAGATGCTGGGATGAACTACTTCCTGATGCACTTGGGATAATCTTTAAGAAACTATCTTTGCAAGATATGGATTTATTGGAGGTTTTTTAGTTTTTTCTTCATTTCTATGAATTTTTATTAGTAGATCTAGTTAATCTTGACGGGACTTTTGATATAAATATTGATTAACCAGATCACAATTTAGTTTTTGAACTAGTTCTCTTGTTTTGGTTTTCTTAGGGATTGATCAGCTAAAGTGGTTCTGCATAAGTTGAGGGGAATTTATGTGCGGCAGTTTGAGGCAAGTTTGCTTTGTCTCTATGTTAGGGCAAACTTTAGGTTTAAATTGGGTTCTGTAGTTGAATATCAAGGGTTTATATCATAGAACTAGATCTCTAAAATTTATATCTATGCTAATTTCTGTGTTGCGTGATTATAAACTTTGATGGCTGTTTTGAAATGTCATAAGCTCATTTATTGCAGTGAAGTGGGATTGGTTGTCGAATCATTTCTTTGATCACTTTGTCCATATTCTGCTAGTTAGGAAATTGTGTATAGTTTAGATTAATCTAACTCTACGTGCCTAGCTTCCTTAGAAAAATGAATTGGTTTTATGTCTCACTAGAAGCCCGCACGTGCCTACGCACGTGCAAAGTTTGGGTGCATTCTAACCCGAAGTCACGTGATGAATTGGGGTCCATTCCAATTTATAAAGAGAAAATGTTGCTTGTAAACAATTTAAGTTACTAATATGCCCTCATCTTTATTTTTAGGGTGTTTATTGATTAGGTAAGATATGGGGTAAAATGGTCACCCAAAATTTACAGCTTCAAAAACACTGTAGCACAGGGAGTTCCCTTTATATATAGTAATAGATGTGCTAGTACCTAACATGTAGGGAATATAAATATGCTTAACTTATATATGTAGTGCTTGTAAATTCTGAATGTTACTTGAACATGCCAAGATCTGTTTAAGTTTGGCTCGTTAATGGCACCATCTTATTTCTCATAGAAATTAAAACACAGTAGATTTATATGGTAAAAATTACCTAGCCAAATTGGGGCCTACGTCATTTAATTGGAGCCTATGGATTTCTTCATCCACTCAATAGAGAATGATAAGAGATGTCTAATTTTGTGTAAAATTACTAGATTAACCTTAAAAAAACTTAAATTATTCTAACACAAATACAAATACAAAATCATAACTTAATTAACAAATACAAAAATTATTAATCAAAACTCAACTTCCATCAAAATTTAAACTAAATCCTAATCAATCACAAACAATAATTATAATTTAATTTCCTTTTGGTTTGTAAGAAAAATAAAACTCCAAAAACAGACAATTCTAGTGATTGAGTTAAATCCCTTTAACCCCTTCCTTCTAAGAGATACTCTACAATGATTTACCTCTAAAACTTTGAAATTCGCTCATCAAGGTATCTGAAAAACACCCAGAATCGGTTTATATATAAACCACTGTAATCCGATTGTGAAGCTAATCGGATTTTACTGTGAACCTACATACCCCGATTCTGAGTTGATGTGATGAACATCAATTATAATCGGATTACGTTAATACACAAATCAACAGATTCTTGATTCATGTTCGGATCATTTTGGACCATATGTAATCCGATTGTTTAGTTAAAAATCTTTGTATCCAATAATCGGATTACATTATACTCCATATAAACCGATTCTGAAAAAGCTGCAACAAACTACTTCAAGAATCGGACTATATAAATAAACTTAAAGTCCGATTCTGGATATCATGAGTCCAAGTTTCCCAAAAAAACAAAACCACTTTCATTCATTAAGCTTGGTTCAAGTTTGCAAAATACAATATAAGAAAGCGACAAAATATAAGCATCCGATAGATCAAGTTTTTAACATAAGGAAAATACTCATTCCAACAAATGGAGACCCTCGAATTGATCTGTATCGATCAATTCCTCCCATCGCCTCATGTTGGTATCATATTTTTTAAGCCACTCCTTGGTGAGCTCCGAGACCTCATTTAACTTATCTACCGTTGGTGGACAATCATCACGTACTCTAAGACCGATATAATGTATGTTGTTATGGTTGAATAAAACAATTCTCCGATCCTTAAGCGATTCATCCCAAATGGTGTATTTTGGTGTGTATGTATAACATGATCCCTTACCAAATAGATGAACAATGCAACTCCACGTTTCCGCCAAGAGATGACCACATAGAGGCATTTGCATCCAATGCTCTCGGGTAGTTGGTCCATTCCCCATTGGTCCTTGTACTCTAGCAACCATTTTTTCAAAAATTACTTCTTTGTCTTCTCTTGTTTTTCCTTCCTTCATCATCGATATGTAAAATTCCTTGTCTTCTTGTAGGCGCAAGGCCATCATCTTTCTAAAGTATTGACGCTGGGTTAGGTTATCATCGTCCGCCAAACTTATATGGCGTATTTGTTCCGTCGCAACGTGATAACCACAATTCCCATTTGCATCCACGTCGTCGATGGATAACACATAGGGCTTGATGATTTCAGGAAGTTTAGAGAAAACTCCTCGAATATGGTGTAACACGTTCGATGGGGTCTACCTCATTCATCCTTAGGCGTGTTTCCATCACCAAGAACGGCCATTAGAGTCACCGTAAAACCCTTTTGTCTTGTTTCTCCCTTCCATGCACGTAACCTTGATACTCTTGTTGTACTCGCTTGACTCTCTTGAGAAGGAACGAATAGATTTTTTGGCGCCTGACTCTCTTGAGTAGGAGCGATTGGATCCTCATGTCGCGAAGGAGCACTTGTCCCGCTTTCTCCCTTCTTTGGTCGACCCCTTTTTCTCTTAGTCGGTGCCTCTTCATTCTCTTGTGCGCTACTTGCCCCGCTTTCTCCCTTCTTCAGTCGAACCCTTTTCTTTGGAACCTTAGCATCTTCATATTTAGCGTCTTCATTCTCATGTCGACAAAGGATTCTTTTATGACTCAATAACAGGTTTTTTCCGGTACTCATTGCAACCTTAAACTCTTTTCTTTCTTCCTTCCTATCCATGTTGGTAGGTGGTCTTCCCGTCGGCAGTAGCACCGTTAGTTCTCCGACCGGTACCATATGGGGGTTCGCGGCTAGTTTTAAGTTGTACATCAAAACTTTTCTTCCCAAGGCATTATTTTGTGCGAATTTCTTGATGATTTCTCTTCCAATATCCGTGTCCACAAAGAATTCGAGTGGTTCTTCGGTTGGGGGTGGTTTGAAAGTAAGTTGCTTCCAAAATGGATCAATGATTTCAAAAGGAATCCCTTGTTGGTACTTCGCGATCATGTGACGACACGGAAATACGAAGGCCGTCATCGTCATACACGAGCATTTAATTCTTCTTATCCCTTTATCCACATAATATTTGTAATCCTTCATCATAGCAATGATTGCCCAATGAGACACCCTATAATTTAAATTTCTAACCAACCGATGGTGTTCCTTGTAGCTTGTGATGATTTTCATCCTACTCTCTTCCATTTGAGCGGTTATCTTGGTGATATCGGCCTTGGTGTATTCATGGATAGCTTCTTGTAATGTAACCACGGTGTTTTGGCTTCCTCGGATCAAGATTTTCAAACGTCCATGAGATCCTTCCGCGATACTTGTCACCTCATTCTTGTAATGCATGTGTCGGTAGGTGTAATCATACACAAATTTTTCCTTGTACGGATCCAACAATTCCTTCAAGCAATAAACCACACATTTCTCGTAATCTTTCTTCCATAGCTCTATAAAACTCTCCAAGTAGGATTCGAACTCGGACACGAACATTGAGTGTACCATTAAATCCCAATGATGTTGAAAATCCTTCCATAGTAACCCATTCGCTTCATACTCCGATTGCCTTTTCTTCTTGTCCACCTCTCTTTGTTCCGGAGTTAGTTTTTGAAGACGCTCATCTTTGGAATTTTCACGAGCGGTACCTTTTTGTGTCTTTGGCTTTTGGATATGACCCCTAAAATTACTTCTAATATTGCATTGTATGTGCCATGTGCAAAGAAAATGCTTAGCATCCGAAAAACCACTCCAATGGCATTCATTAGTGCTTGGTCCTTATCCGTTACTATGATCCTCGGAGTTTGATCGCCACGGTATATCTCCTTCAAGGTCTCTAGCATCCAAGTAAAACTCACATCATTCTCCTAATCCATAAACCCCCATGCTACCGTGAAAGTTTGCTTGTCGGAAGTATGGCAAGCAATGTTTAACAACGGCATATTGTACTTGTTGGTCTTGTATGTACAATCTATTAATAAAACTTGATAGAAGCATTGTGCCAACTTTATCATCTCCGGATGCGCCAAGCAAATACGAGTCACTTTTCCTTCCAATACTTGCTTCCTCATTGTGTATCCTGTTGATCGGCTAACCATTGATATTGTTCCATAACCGCTCTACCATCCCATGACCTCCTCCTAAAGGTTGCTCTTATCGTGTAAATTTTCCTCAAAGTGGACAAGTTATCCTTATCCTCCTCCCTTAATCTTCCTAAGGATTTCACTTGGTTTACACGCTTTCATTGACCTCACCTTTTTCAATTGATGTGGTTTCAACCCACAAACAGCCGCGTGTCCAACAAGAGATTCCGGATCATCATGATTGTGACAATCATTCATCACTTTAGAGAACTTGTATACCCTACTACCGTCGGGTTTCTCGGGTCTATTAACTATAATCTTAAACGGGCAACCATACTTCTTTGATTTAGTAATGTATTCCCTTGTCGTCTTCTTCACGTACAATCTTTCCTTTTCCCAGTGACTTTCTCTCTTTCCACCTCTCTCACAAACAATTTCCAAATGGTCTTGACTTGAATGACGGCCTAAAACTAATGCACATTTGATCTCTATTCTCTTGTCTATAAACCATTGCTTTGCATCGTTTCTATCTTCCCATTCCAAATCGGTGAAATAATGGGCAGAGGTATCAGGTCCCAACATAGATACGGCTTCGGGTTGATCTTCTTCAAACGCCACAACAATCTACAACAAATATCAACAAGTTTATGATTCAAAATCGAGTTATATGTTACAGTCGATTAAACCGATTCCTAACGATCGGTTTACATGTGTAACTATAAAGTCCGATTTAAGAATTGTCGAAATAATTTCGAAGTCCAGAATCGGTTCGCTCATATAATCCGATTAATGTTCACATTTCTTCTGGAACTTAAAAATCGGATTACATATACACGGGAATAAAACGATTGTCAACTTAGTGTTTTCTACGTGATTTTTAAGTGAAGAAATCGTGTTATTAACATCACCAACAAAAACCGATTCTGGTCACGTACCATTTGCGACAAAAATTTCACAACAATCGGGTTATATGGTGATGAACAAACCCTGATTCATGTACCCAATTTGGGGATTTTACCCAGAATCGGTTTATGTCATGCTATCGAATAAATCGATTCTGGGTTAAAGTTTTGAATTTTTTTTCTTATTCGACAATTGGGACATGCAAATACATGTTTGTAGATCGTTACAACTCATACTTGTTTATTAGAAGCATTATCATCTTCCTCCTCTCGACGAAATTGTTCTTGTGCTTGAATAATATCCTCAAGCATTCTTTGGTTCACTTTCTCTTCTTCATTCAACAAATTTTCCAATTCGGTGGGATCGAAATCTGATGCACCCATATCTTCATCACTACTAGAGTCTTCATCATCACTATATTCTTTCATTTTTGCTAAGAAAATAAAAAACCCTAGTTTTCCCTTCTTTCCCTCTACTTCTTTCCCTCCAAACCTTTGAATTTCTACTCTAATCCAAACATTATAATCTCACTCAAACACTTGTTAATTTAACAAAAATTAACTTAATTAATCATCACTAATTTAATAAGGGCATATTAGGTATTAACAAAAATCAGGTATAAGGGGTTTCTATAAATTATTTCACAATGACACTGTTTTGTCATGTAGTTATAAGATCCAATTAAGTGGCATAGGTCCCAATTTAGCCAGGAAAAATTATGCTTATAGATTTTTGTTGTATTAAAATTAGTTGATGGCAGTCAAGCTCTTTAGGAAGATACTATAGCCTTATACGTATAATTTTGGAATTTCAAGTTGTACATTCATTTATGTCTATGGATGACCACCCCATGGCAGTAGTCTTGGATGCGAATTCATTGATTATAATTGTGATGGTCACATAGTCTAGTAGTACACGACAGGAAAATGTTAGTGGTTGATACTGCCATGGGTGCATAGACAACGTAAGTGTAATATTCTCTTACCCATTTGAAATTCCACCACCAGCAGAGAAACCTCTACTAAAACGCTCAACACAGTTTATTGTCGAATCAATTTATCTGCAAACATATAAGAACCCGAGTTTCATAGTAAATAATAATAAAAAAGAAAACTAAGAGTGATTATACAAAATCATGATGCAGTTCAAAAGAAAGAAAAAGTTACCTCTTCGTGGCTGGGGAATAATGCTTACATCTTCCATAATTCCCATTGCTAGTATAATCTCCACATCTCTTTAAGCATGCTGTAAACCTGAAGAGGATAAATACAAGGAATTCAATCACAATGAACGAAGAAGACACGATGAGAAGGATGGTCTTAAAAAAATACCATCAAATATTAGAAGCATGTGCGATCTCTCTGGGATATAGAGGTGATATCGACGACCCCAAGCTGAGTAAAATCATCTCGGCTATTAATACTGTATCATCAAATATTAGAACCATGTGCGATCTATGTGCGACATAGAGGTGATACCCACGAACCCAAGCTAAGTAAAATCATCTTGGCTCTTAATATTCTACCATCAAATACTAGAACCATGTGCAATCTCTGTGCGACATAGAGGTGATACCCATGAGTTTTTGGATACTTGTGTGACATTGTAGTGACTCAGTTTCTACATTCCTGAATCACTGACTCGATTCTGACTCAGCAGTCATCTTCTTCATCATCTTTCCTTTGTTGTTCTTTAACTTGAAAACCGTCTGAACCTTCTTGTTATCCTAATTACTTCCATCAACCTTCATTGTTAAAACCCTAATTGAAAACTAATATTTACAAGAACCGATAAAACCCTAATACATTCAATCGAAAAGAAAAAAATCTTAAAACCGAATTGAAACAGAAACTTAATTCAACTAAGAAACTATAAACATAAATCAAGTGTACAAACTAACCCTAAAAACCTTTCATCACATCTAATATGCGAAGATGTTGAGATAACTACTTGATTTCATCATCAAATCGAGTATATCATAGATTTGAGCTAACTGTAATTAGGTGAACAAACTAGAACTGAGTTATGTGCGACGTTTTTTATAAGGATATAAAAGTAATAAATTCTTTTGTTAGGGTTACAACTGTCTATATATGAGTCATATTTCTAAAACTGGTAGTTTTTTAAGTTGTGATATTTTGTGTTTCGTTAACTTCTATTGTGGTACCAGACGTCATTGGCCCTTTTGTTAGGTCAGACTTAAGACAAAGAAATGATGATACAATTTGTAGTTACTCGTTGAAGACTTTAAGAAGTTTTGAAGAGAAAATAAAGACATCATCCTTCATATCGAGGTTAGTGACTATTGACTTGACTTTTTCCATTTCTATCAAGTTCTTATAGTCGTATTCATTGAAACATAACATGCGATATTTTTTTTTTTGCATGGCTTTAATATTTAGATGATTTGATTAATGTATAGTATTAAAGTACCAAGCAGAAGGATATATATTAGTTGTTTCTACAACTTATTATATTAAGTTACATATTATACTTTTTTATATTTTCGTGATTTTGACATAACAATACCAAGATACTTGGTATTGTTAGTGTTCAATTTATGACTTGAATCTATGCTTTGAAAACACGCTAGAAAGAATTTTGAGAAACATAGGTTAAAGCTAGTTTGAGCTCAAATTAAGTTTCGAATTCAAATGATGATCACATATTTGATCTCGTGACCGGTCTTAAATTGGTTCTGACTTATGTTTTTAGAATTGTCTAATACTTTCTTAATAGGTTTCGACGATGACATAAGTTGGAACAAGAAAGTTCATATGTCAAGAAATATTTAACATATATATAACTCAATATTTTGTTGTTCATATTTATTTCTTTGATACTCAAAGTTAGATTCTATTAATAATGGATATTCATTTTCTTTATTTCCTATCACAAAATATTGTTGGTCGGTTGTCAGCCAAGCAAAATAATTTTCAAATTCTCTGCCTCACAAATATGGATAAGCATATAGTAGTAAGCACAAGTTCGTTTCTAACGGAAATATGGGTGGTCAATTTATTTCGATTACATATGTAAACAAGGGGTACAAACTTAGTCAACTTAGATTACTAACTGAGAATATTGAAGACTCTTATAAGAAAAGAATTTGCACAAAATTACATTTGACAAGAACAACAACACTTCGGGGTTTAGAATACTTGTCTACAAAACCCAATGCAAGTCCAATGAATTGTAGTCAAAATTTTCCCATGCTTTGACAATGAAGCACCAGCTGCACCAGGTAAAACCAAGTTTTCTTAATTTTCAACTTTGACAATCAAGTTGGGCTTGAAATTCTATTATTTAAAAAAATTTGAGAAAGAGAGAAAATATTTGTATAAAAATTAAGTTTGAATATCACATATTCATAGGAGACATAAAAAGGGCCTTTGGAAATTGACTTTCCACCGAGTGAAATTAACTAAATCACCAATGATAGAGTCTTTATACCGTTGAACCATTTTTCCATAGTGACACTGCTAGTTTGCCAGGCTAGCTGGTATACCAAATAGAATTTTTTGACATACTCCCTAGTAAGTGGCCAAAGAGCACGGACTATGGGGTTGAGAAAATCAACAAGATAAAAAGTTTCATTGAATTTGACCAAATTTGAGGCTACTACGTCTAGAGAAACCCCTTTTCATCCCAAACTCTGCCATGTGTCGTTCGGCTGAATGAGTGGGTGACAGTCTCCATTACACAACATAAAGTATGCCATATGAAAAAATGGAAGAAAAAAAATGAGAGGTGATATGGCGAATTATCATCCCTTTCATAGTAAACTTTTCCTTTTTAATATTTTTAAGTTTTTATTTGTGTCTCGTCCTTAATTAACTTTATCTGTTTTTTTTTTGTTTTTAATTTCAAATTCTTTTAATATAAGGCATTTTATTTGCACTTCTAATGAACATAGTAGTGATTATACTCAATCACCTAGAGTCTCTTTCATTTTGAAAGAGATCCACTATTGAAACAGTCCATCCACAGTCGTTGCTCTAAGGGTGGTGTATGTTTTTAGACAAAGAGTGATCAACTGGTTACTACCTTACTGGACATTTCGTTAATTTAGTTTGTCGGGTAAATCTTTCCGTTTTTCTAAACCAACAACAAACTGATTTATAATGTGCTCATCAACACGTGAATGAACTAAGACTGAAGTTGATTGATGAAGTAAGTAAATTAATTTAATTAATGAATAAAATGTTTCTCACACCGTTTCCATGCATCGATTATAGAAGACATATGTGAAGGATTCGAAAAATGGAAATTGAAAGTGAAAACGTAAAAAGGGATTACCAGTGTTGTAGAATAAGCAGAATCAGATTTGAGAAGAACAAACTAGTTGTAATTTGATGAAGAACCTTTTATCATTTGTAATCAAATTTGAATCTGAACCATAACAAAAAAAAACAAAACAAATAAACAAACAAACAAATCTTAGACGAACACCATGGAGAGAATACCATAAAACTCATCGTATAAGCACCAACTCATCACCAACAAAAGAATGATGTGATGAAGAAAAAACTAAAAATGAAACCCTTCCTACTAAAAGACATATCAAAGCCATAATATTGATTTCAAATGTGAAAATGGTCTTCCTTTCATATATTTGCTAGCAGAGAAACCTAAAAAGAATAAAATTGGAATAAAATAGTAGATGAATTTTTATACAAAGGGCATTATACCTATTAGAAAAATATAGTTTTGGACTTTTTTTTTTTTTTTGAAGGAAACACTACACTAAATTCAAGGATTAGTAACTAGAATCCGCAACTGCATTGCTTCTGTTGCAAATTTTCAGTTGCGAAAATTTTGCAACAGTTCACTTCAGTTACAAAACTCGCAACTGTTTGAATTAGTTACGATTCACAACTGTTTTGAGTTGTATGCGTGCGAGTCGTCACCGTGCCATCCTACACTTCCAAAAAATTTCCACCCAAATAGAAATTTCCTTTCGATGTTTGTACCCAACTTGGGCGGGATATTTCCTCAGTTTCCCCCTCTTTTCTTGTACGATGCATTCTCCACCACTTCTTTTCTCTTTATCTGTGTCTCTCTCTCTCTCCCTCTCTTTCCTATCTCTATGAACTAGATCTATAAATTTAGAGAGAAGAAAACTCAACCTGAATACAGCAATCAAGTCTCACGAAACTTACCGTGTAAGTACATCAACCTAAATAACTTCATCTGTAATTGTTAGGTCTGATTTTAATCTTTATTTTTCGATTGTTAGGTCTAACTTATTTCACTTGTACTGCTGCGGTTGGAATAATTAATCTTCAAACGCAATTAATCGTGATAATCTTAGGTAAGGTTTTTTCTTTTTGTTTCTTGTCATCTGCAAAATTGAAATTTAGGGTTCTGATATTAATATTAGGTCAGTTGCTTCGTCTGTTAGATTTGAGGGTTTGATAAATGAAATCAGAGGTTGAATGATGGTTTTGGTTTAATGTTAAGCTGCTTTAATCTGGGTATTTGTTTATTTTAAATTTTGATTTTTTTTCAAAATAAAAAAAATCACATAGAACTAGGATATCAAGATAGTCAAGTATCTTTCTTTACTGTGGTGCTGTTAATTGTAATATAAATTCATATCTTTAATTTCTTTGTAAGGTTATGATAGAAGTGCTCGTGAAATAACTATGATGATAGTATACTAAGGAAGAGTATTGCTGATAGTATTAGGTAACTGAAATTAGATATGAAATGAATGTTTTATGTTAAGATTTTTAAGATTTGGGTGTTTGTTTATTTTGGATTTTGAATTATTTTCTATATAAAAAAATCACATGGAAACTAAAAAAAGAAGAAGATTTTGGAAACTGAAAGAACCCTCTCTCTCTATCTCTCTTTGTTTACTTCGGTTCTGTACATTTACCATATGCTTTAATGGTCCAGTTAAGTGTATCCTTGTTATCTTGTAGTCAATAACTAAGTATATGGTGGTTCTATAGTCCTAGTGGTTTTACATAGGCTACTTATAGCTTATACTCTCTTCTATAAGATGGGAGTAGCGTCGTTAACTGACAGGGCTTCGGCAACCCTGGACCACTAGGACTTCTTCATTTAATCTTTTAAAGTCTATATTTTGAAGGGTAATATGTTGTCTAATATTGACAAGAGGTGGATGGATTTTCCTCGTAAGTATAAAGAGTATTTACAAGGAGTAAGGTTATTTATAGAGTTTGTCAAGAATAATAGTGGTCAGAGTACTATGTCTTCATGTCCTTGTAAATGTTGTAACAACGGAAAAGGCTCACTGCCACTTGGTGAGATTTCATACCATTTTTTTCAAACATGGGATTGTATCATCATATAAAATGTGGCGTTTTCATGGTGATAGTTCTGTGGTTGAAGCGCAGCAAGCACATAGGGGTAATAATTTAAAAGGAGGTGTAGATGCCAACATAGGAGATAAGTTGAAAATTTTGAACATGTAGTTGATCCTTCAGTGGACCATGTTGTCGGCACTTCAGTTAATGTTGCAACAGAAGGTGCAAATCAGAATGTTGGAGAAGGTGTAGATGTGAATATTGGAGATACAGTTGATGGGAATTTTGGAACTAGGAGAAGTAAGAGAAGACAATTTCTACATGAGCGTGCAATACAACCTTTGTAAAATCTATGTCTAGAAGGAAAAACAGTCATTTACATTGCTATAATGCTGACTAACATAAAGACCCAATATGGAATCTCAGACACCGGTGCTACTGCAGTCTTGGAATTAATGAAAGAGTTGCTCCCTGAAGGAAATACTTTGCCGTGTAAGTTTGCTGAAGTTAAAAAGATGATTCAAGAATTAGGGATGGATTATATAACATATGATGCGTGTGTAAATGACTGTGTCTTGTATTGGAAGGATGAAAGTCTATTGTTGAAGTGTCATGTTTGTGAAGAACCTAGATATATAAAAGTTTTCAATGATGAGAGGAAACTGACCCAAGTTGCGCATAAGACTTCAAGGCATTTTCCAATTGTTGAAAGGCTGAGAAGGTTTTACAGTATTCCATGGATAGTAGAGGAAATGTATTGGAATTCTAAAGCGCAGTCATATATGAATGTGATGCGACATTCAGTTGATTCTGCAACTTGGCGGTGTGCGGATAAATTTTCTCCAGAGTTTGCTAAGGAGCCACGGAATGTTACACTTGGGATATAAATGGATGGCTTCAACCCTAATGGATGTTTCGGTATGAATTATAGTTGTTGGCTGGTAATTCTCCATCCTTACAACCTTTCTCCTTCTTACTATATGTTGCGGGAATTCTCAATGTTAGCACTGTTGATATCTGGCCCAAGAGAACCGGGTAAGATATTGATGTGTATTTAGATATATTTATAGATGAACTGAAACTTTTATGGAATGAAGGTGTAATAACATACGACTCCTCCACTAAGACTGAATTTCTGATGAAAGCGCGATTGTTATGGTCTATCCATGATTTTCCAGATTTGGGTACTTTATTTGGATGCGTGACTCATGGGTATTATGCGTGTCCTACTTGTGGAGACAAGACAGTTGCTGATTGGTTGCGTTTCAGTAAGAAGATCTGTTACATGGGACACCGTATATAGCTTCCAGCAAAACACAAGTATAGAGATGATAGATTGAATTTCGCTGGTGGGGTAGAACGCGGTGCATCTCCATGGCCATTGATAGGGTTACAGGTTCAATAGATGGTACGTAATCTGAAATGCAAACGAGGGAAAGGAAAACAACCAGCAAAGACACGTAAAAGAGGATCTGAACATGGTGTTGATGAAGAAGAAGAGGTATCTGACAACCAATTGTTTTCAAGAAGATCAATCCTAAATGATTTACCGAATTGGGGTTCAAATAATATTCGGCATTGCACAGATGTTATGCACACAGAGAAGAATATAACTGAACATATTATAAATATTGTAATGGGTAGTAGTAAGTCAAAAGATAGTGCTAATGCGCGTAAAGATTTGGAGGCTATGGGGATTAAAAAAAAGTTATTGCTGCACAAAGATGAAGTGACTGGTAAAACATCAATGGCATAGGGTAGTTTTGCGATGACGAAAAATGAGAAAGTTACTTTTTGTACTATTTTGAAGAACTTAAAGGTCTCTTCCAATCTTTGAAACAACGTCAGCATCAATCCTCCGGAGAAAAAGAACCTCAAGTCTCATGATTACCATGTTCTAATGAAATATCTATTTCCTATGTTGGTTCATATTGCGACCTCCCTACCTAAAGATCTGCGAGTTGCACTTCACCGGATAAGTATCTTCTTCAAACTCCTGTGCACGAAGGTCATTAACAGAGAACATATTTTAAAAGCAAAGGCAAGTCTAGTGGAAGCTATGTGTGTACTGGAAAAACATTTTTCTCCATCATTTTTTGTAATTAGCATTCACCTGATGGTGCATCTAGCGGATGAAGCACTAATCTGCGTTCCTGTCAGATTTAGGTGGATGTACCCATTTGAGAGGTAACTACCGCAACTTACTTTGTTAATTAGAAATATCATGTTTTTCTATCAAAACATCCATGCCTATTTTCTTGTCGTTTTCTTTTGTTATTGTAGGGGTAGTCCATGTTATGCTGTGAATACATAAGCTAAGAGCATATCTAGCATTGACATTGCAAAAATACGTAATCTATGTAGATTTTGAACAATGAATCGAATCAATACATGCTAGGTTGCCAAGTGTTTCGGTACTGCCATATTCGATGTGCATTGATATTCAGCGAAAGATGTCCCATTTAAACTTGTACTGAGGAGCATATAAGAGACTAACTTTGATATTGTAAATGAATTTTCAAATTTTACATATATATAACCTGTGAATACATAAGCTAAGAGCATAGATAGCATTGACATGTGCAAAAATACATAATCTATGTAGATTTTGAACAATGAATCGAATCAATACATGCTAGGTTGCCAAGTGTTTCGGTACTGCCATATTCAATGTGCATTGATATTCAGCCAAAGATGTCCCATTTAAACTTGTACTGAGGAATATATAAGAGACTGACTTTGATATTGTAAATGACTTTTCAAGTTTTACATATACATACAACTTGTACTGAGAAACACTTTGTTGTTTTAGAATTTTATGAGCCAAACATGATCAGGCTTTCTGATTTATAACTTGTTCAGTTGGCCTTACTGAACTGCATTACTGGAGCTAATTAAATTTTTGTCACTGATTTCTGCAGGTTAATGAAAGGTTTCAAAGGATTGGTGCGCAATAAAAGATACATTGACGGGTGCATTGCAAGAGGCTATACGCTGCGAGAATCTAGCTTATACTGTATGGAGGACATATCAAAAGATGGTGATGGTACTCATAAACATACTCGACAGGACTTTATGGATGATGTTGGCGAGTTTTCTGATGAGATTCCTTTAAGTAATGCCAAGGATATTACTATAACTCAAGTGCAGTTTGAACAAGCTCGCAGATGGATACTTTCTAAGTATGTAGGAATCAATGACTGGCAAAGGTAAAAGTATTAGTTTTACACGATGAGTTGTTGTTGATAATTGAGGTTGTTGATCTAATACTGCTTGAATTGTTATATGATTGTAGGAAGTATGATTCCTATGTTGACCATGCCAAGTCTCATAGTCAGACAAATCATTTGCCCAACCAGACCACAAAGACTTTTCATTTATGGTTGCGCGACGAGGTAATGTGTTAGGTTTTCAGGATTGGTTTGTATTAAAATCAATTGTTGTTTTGGTTATGTAACTAACTTGAACGT
The DNA here is from genome assembly GCF_003573695.1 of Papaver somniferum. Classification (NCBI taxonomy): domain Eukaryota; kingdom Viridiplantae; phylum Streptophyta; class Magnoliopsida; order Ranunculales; family Papaveraceae; genus Papaver; species Papaver somniferum. Next base: position 130,796,953 of record NC_039363.1, on the reverse strand, counting down.
GTTCTTTTACAGTTGTTAGAATCCAATGAAACCGATTCAGTTCTTTGGCGACTCATGCAAGGACCTCTCTTCAAAGTACAATCATATGAAAAACACCAAGTCAATGGCTTTACTTTCTCCCCACAAGATTGCGATGTGAAGCGGGTATCACAAAACAGTGGTGTTTCGATGAAAGCTATTACAAGTCATAGAGCTAAGTCGACAGACAGTAATTACAAAGAAGCTGAAATTACCTATTATGGAGTCATTAAAGAGATCATCAATTCAATTTACTTGGAATTTGAAGAAACAATATTCTATTGTGATTGGGTCAGAGTTGAAGATAAAACTAATGGGCGCCAACTTGATGCAAACTCAAATGTGATAAAGGTTAACTTGTCCAAGCTGAAAAGTATCAACAGAGTGGTTGATGAGCCGTTTATCCTCACATCTGAAGCAACCCAAGTGTTCTACTCAACGGATCTTTCTCCACGAGGATGGTCTTCGGTGTTGCATTCATCTCAGAAGTTAACGTCCGCAATAGATATGCTTGAATTTCCCACAGTTTATCAGTCAGCTCTGACTGATAATGAGAGTTTAGAAAATCTTATTTGTGTTGATTCTGTAGTTTAAAGGATTTGTGAATGCGGTCTTTTTCTGAATTTTTTGGTTTGATGACTTGCACTATCTTAATACTTTCTATTTATTTGAGAAGTTTTCTCTGTTTTCTTATGTGCATGGTTATGTTCTATTGATGTTCTTTTTTAGATTTGTTTTCACCTGCGCGATCCTAATCTTTCACATTTGGTATTTTACAGGTTATTATGGAAGTAGCAGTGGAGGTCGATGAATATGGACTACCAATTTCTGCCAATGCAACAAAAGTAGGCCACAGGAAGGGCGCATTGGTTCGTACCCATGTTCCTATTTCGTACAAAACCTGGAGGAAAGTGCCTGATAAGTAAAAGGAAGATGTTTGGAATGAACTTAAGGTACAAATTTGACCTCATGAAATGATTTTTTCTCTGCTTCTTAGTTACTTTATTTGAAGGATTACATATTTAGGAACCCACTGATTACCTATGTATTTTCAGAGATCATTTGATTTACGCGAGACTTCCAAGCCCATTATGTTAAATGGGATGTCTGATTCGTGGAGGAGATTCAAGTCTGAGCGCGAATCGACTATTATGATATATATGATACTCATGAAGAAAGGATTGCGATTACGAATACTCCTCCAGGTGTCAAATCATAGTATTGGATAAAATTCTGTGAACATGAGAATGATGACTCAGTCCAACGAAAAAGAGCTGTTAATAAGAGAAAAAGAGAACTATATGACTACTCTCATACCTCATGCTGCAAGCCTCGTTGTTTGGTGAGAGCTGAACTGGTAGGTCTTTCATTTCAATGATGCAACTTACCTCATACCTGAAACTGTTGTGGGCAATGTTTGATTCTTACTCATTGTATTTGTAAATGCAGGTGGCTGCGAACCCTGAAGTACAAATCACTACCTCTGATATGTGGATTAAAGCCCATTATCAGGAGGGTGGGGTAATTTTACCTAGTGCACAACCATACTATGTGATTCAGATTCATTTCAGTTATATTTAGTCTTTTTTAACTATATGTACACTAGTTAGTGATCAGTATTATAAGCAAGTGATTGTTATATATGCTCAACACTACAGGAACAACTTACTCAGGTGCTAGAAGGCATCAAGCAAAAACTCGATGCAAGTACTCTAGTAGAAGAAACTTGTACAGTGACTAAGTTGTTTGGGAAGGATTCAACAGGACGTGTTCATGCTGTAGGTCCTGTTTCTCGTATGCAAGTCGAACTCTCTGCTCCTGCTCGTGCTAAATTAGCTGAACTCAAGTCTAAAGATGGAGTTTTTACCAGCAAAGTGGAAGACTTAAGTGGAAAGATGGGAGTTCTTATTGAAGTCTTAAAAACATTATGCTACATAGTGAAGGATATTCAAGCTGCAATGCCGTCAGATGTTGGCTCAAACATGTGTAGCACTTCACGTGGTCAGAACTGTGAACAAGGTCACGACGGTTCACCTCAATCAGGATCATTTGCTCACACAAGCTCACCTAGTCATGTCATACCACCAGATACTCACACAAGTTCACCTAGTCATGCCATATCACCAGCTCGATCAGAAGTTGGTGATATGCCGCAGCAGCAGTGTTCATTGCTGAACATAGATGATGACATAATTGCAACTGGTAAAGTTTGTACTGGTATTTCAACACTTATGTCTCATGGCTCACCTGTACCTGCTACTCATTTGAAGGTGTTGCTTGACGACATTCTCCTGCCAGCTGAAAAAAACGTGAAAGCTAACACGTTCGCACCGACCTTTGGAGATGTTGGAGTGGGGGGTTTTGTGGTTCATCCAAAGAAGTTCATCGTCGCATATGATTAATATGACTTCACTACTTTTTTGGAGATAATATATGAAGTTCTTCATGGATATCACAGCCATCTTGCATCACTTATATAAATGTCTAGCTAACACATGGATTTACTCTTTTTTGTTTTTGTTTTTTGCTTCTGTTCACACTTTTGTATGTATGCTGAACTCACTAATATGCATACTCTTATGCATTTTTGCATGAGGAAGAGTCTTATCCTATTTTGCTTAAGGAAGACTTATATGCAGTTGCGCATAAGAAGTATTTAACTACACCTAGAAACAACTGATCTTTTTGATATATGTATGTGAACAGAAACAGTTTATGAATTATATCTATTTTTTATTGTTTTGTTTATATTTTTTGTACATATGTATATGTGGGTGGTCTTCCATTGTATGTGATTCCGCAGGTGGCTTCATTTAAAGTCAATTGAAGTACTAGTAGCCACCCTGGGAAATATCAATCCCTGGTAAGTACTCCACTTGCTTGCACTTATATTATTAAGTTTATGTTTATGAATCTTCTATCTACTTGCAAGGTATTGTGCTGAATGTTGATTTTTGCTGAGTGAGAAGTGAACTGATGTGGGATCAACATCAACTTGTGCAGGTATAATTCTTCTTTACCATTTTGAAATTTCTTTTAGGAGTCATTAAAAACTACTCCTTATCTCTACTGAAGAACTTATGTCTTTCATTTTGATGGTTAAACAATGTCCCAAGGTCCGAGAATGAACAAGGAAAAACTCACTTCTCACTGGTATGTCTTATGATTTCATTCCTTGCGTACCTGAGTTTCCTATTTTCCTTTAATAGTCTTTTTTGTAATGGAGATGTGAACTGCAGTTGATGTTTCGTATCTGTTGAACATGTTCTTGGTTTAACCATTCATGTATAGGCTGAGGTTTGATTATATGCTGGATGTGCCTTTTCGAAGAAAAAAAATATGGTAGATGTCTAGGCTTCCAACACAAAACCAGTGGAAATTGAGTGGCTCCTTTGTACTATCTTGAGCATTACTGCTAGAACTATGGTTAACGTAAGACAACTAATTCCAATAGGTTTATTACGTACTATGATGATCATGGTGAATAATTTGGTTACTTTGCTTACTGTTTCAAATCATACAACTTACTGTTGTGACAGTTTTTACCTTGTAACATTACTTGTTACTTTGTATTTGGTTATTATGAAATTATAACTTTTTGGGTGTGACTCAATTCAGTTAGTTGAATTATCAATGTTAATCTCATCCAACGTATTTGTATCTCTACTGAAGAACTTATGTCTTACTTTTTCATGTTTATACAGTGGCCCAAGTCTGATAATGAACCAGGAAAAACTCATTGCTCACTGGTATGTCATATTTTGAAAAATTTTTCTTTGTAATATTGGCTGTCATGGATTGTATCTCATAAATGAGATTTCATTGTGCAGGTTCTCTTGGGTATCACATATTCTGAATTAGATTTTCTGGATAAAGTTGAGGATGTAGAATATGAGAAGAGCACTATTAATGGTACTTACATGTTCTGCTTTTTTGTTGTTACTTGTCATTAGTTGAAAATAGAACAACTTAGGAAATGACTCTATGTTTGCTTAGTTACATCCTTTCTCATTCTTTATAAACTGCAGAGAAAACCCTTGTATGCTTGCTTATCTAAGTTCTCCTCTCTAAGTTCAATCTACACAAATGGTGTCGTGTAGAAACTGTTACTTGGATGATGTGTTTTACTGAGAAACCTGCAGCAAAACTCTGTTTAGACAATATCTACTGTTTTGCAGGAAAATTAATTTTGACCAGGCCAAATAGAACTGGCACTATCTTTTTTTATGTTATAAAAATTTCGCAACTTCTAGATTCTGTTGCAAACTTTGTACTGGAACTATTATAGCCGGTCGGATGAAATTCCATTCTTTAAAAAAGCTGGTTCCATATTTCGTAACTGATTGAAACTGTTGCTACGTGTCAATTTCGCAACTGGTTGAAACTGTTGCGACCATAAAATTTTACAATTGTTTCAAATTGTTGCGTCATTTTTAGGTTAAACTGTTGCAACAAAAATTTCGCAACGGCTTAGGTGCAGTTGCGAAAAATTACAACATCGACTTTCGTAACAGATTCAAACTGTTGCAACACCTCTTTGCAACTGAAGCTGGCTGTTACTAAACACTAAATTTGGTGTAGTGAAATAAGAGGATATACCTCTTTATATTATATTAATTGGAATCCATGAACATTCTAATTAAAGTACATCGGATTGATACAACATATAAGTACAAAATCAAAATATTACAACAACATAAGAATCGTAATTGATGCATGTGTATCTTCCTCTCTCCGGGAACTAGTAATCCTCAAGACGGATTAGGGATAAAATTATAATTTGGAAGGAATACTGATTTTTAGGAAGTATTCTTCAAATAAGGAAATATTCCTAGATAAGGAATATTCCTAGAACAAGGTAATATTCCTATAACAGGAAATATAACTAGATAACAAAATAAATTCCTATAAGGTTTTGGAAATCGTTAAACCTATAATTAGAGATGTTTAGCTCATAGAAAAGACATCTAGAGTGTGGTTTGTGATACAAACTCATCTAGATCAAAGAAAGGAGGTTTGTGAGACAAATCCCTAGAAATAAGTTTGTGAGACAATCATTATTGTAAAAGCAAGCTTGGTAAAACAGTTTAATGTTATCCACTGTTTAGAGATATTGTGAGTGTAACAAAAAGAGAATTATAATAGTTTTCTTGTTCATCTAGAGAAGATATTTTCTTCGAATCTGGTTTCTAGTGTGTTCTGTTTTTCTAGTTTTCGTCTATTATTATACTGAATTCCGTCTGTATAATAATAGTCACCAAGGTACAGAGATCAATACGTATCAAGTTGGTATCAGATCCAGGTTCATTTCTTTTAGGGAGGATTCCTGCGGTTTATGGTCTTCACTAGATCTTTCTACAAACAATTTGGTGAGTTACTCGAGAAGAAATAAAACGTTAGAAGAACAAGATGACCATGGAATGGTTGAAGGTAGATAAGGAACAATCATATGACGAAGGTAATAAGTTGAATCCATTGAGATGTGATTTTCGGTCAGATTGCTAACAATGCCTTTAGTCTTGATTTACCACCTTATCTAAGAGTTTGCTCGATTATTAATACAGAATAATTGAAGTTGTTTGATCTATCATTACAAGGATATAATAAAGATGAAAATGTGATCTTGCCACATGTGATAAAAGTTGTGGTTTGATAGAGACAAACCACTCGAAGAGGATTTCATTACAGAGCGAAGAGTGACCAAGACAAGATAGGAAGATAAGGATGCTTTTCTAATTAGACGTCGAGGTCAAGTTTCTAGCAAAAAGAGATGGTTCAGCAGGGTGAAAGGAACTCTCGGGATCCCTAACCCCCAAACATAACTTTCACAGGAGTTCAAGATCTTGAGGGGAGGCGCATGATACATGTGTATCTTCCTCTCTCCGGGAACTAGTAATTCTCAAAACGGATTTGGGATAGAATTGTAATTTAAGGAAGGAATACAGATGTTTAGGCAGTATTCTTAGATAAGGAAATATTTCTAGATAAGGAATATTCCTAGAACAAGGTAATATTCCTAGAACAGGAAATATACCTAGAAAGGGAATTATTCCTAGATAAGAAAATAAATTCCTATAAGGTTTTGGAAACCGTTAAACCTATAAAAAGAGATGTTTAATTCGAATTTTGGACAATCCTTGAATTAAATGGTAATCCGTCGTTCTATAGAACATCGTTTTTGTTTAGTCACACATAAAAACTAGATAGCATAACAATTTGGATTCAAATTATGAACCCTAATATAATTAGAATCTTGTAATTAAATGAACAAATAGAAGTGGGGGTATGACATCAATGCGCCAAGAATCTTGGGAAAAAGATCTTTTAGATCTATTTCCTTTATTTTTAATTTTGAATTCCCGAATATCAATCAGAAAAGCTAGTTAATGATGACCTTTCATGGATTCTCCTATATACGCCGCGGCTAAAGTTGCAAAAATAAGAGCTTGAATCCATTTGTAATATGAATACCTTTACGCTTTGCAGAGATGTAAGATTCCATTCTAGGATTCCATTTCCTAGTACCATGACCAAAATGAACTCCTGCTTCCATCATCTCTTCCAAATTAATGTTCCAATCTCTTCTTGTCATTTCTCCCCACGCTTCCCCGTTTTTTTTTAAGAGATGAGATACCCTAAATATTACATAAATAATTGTTCTGATGGAACCTTTTACCAGAGATTGACCCTTGATACACAGGCCAAGCTATAAATTCCTTTCTATTCACTATTATCTTTACACCAGATAGTTTAAAGTTAAGGTAAAAGGATGAATCTGCTCTTAGGAATCATTAAATCCCGTAAATAATTGTTCTGATGGATCGTGGATATTCTTTGGGATGTAAGAATCAAATAATTCTTTGTGTTGGAACAAAATATCTCTAAACCCCCCTCGGAATAGGTTATTCTTTTTTATTTCAAAAGGGATATTGCTGTGTTGCCTTGAATAATACACAAATCCTTTGAATCCGGTACCAACAGGTATCATCCCCCCAAGAACAATGTTCTCCTTCAGACCTTTCAACCAATCGATACGACCTCGTAGAGAGGCTTTTGCTAAAACTCGAGCAGTTTCTTGAAAACTCGCCTCAGATATGAAACTTTGAGTATTCAGAGACGCCCTCGTTATTCCCAATAAGACGGATCTATAACAGATCGCTTCTTCTAAAGCGCGTCCCGTTCGTTCCGCTTGCAATAAGCCAATAAGTTCTCCGGGTGAAAAAACATTAGACATTCCATCTTCTGAAACCAAAACTTTTGATGTAATTTGACGCACAATAATTTCTACATGCCTATTGTGGATTTGCACCCCCTGGGATCGATAAACTTTTTCAATCTTATTAACCAAAGAAATACGACTTTGTGTTATGGTTAACTCTGCGCAAATCAAAAACCCCCAAGGAATTCCAAGAATTCTTGTTATACGTTCGTTCCAACCTTCAACCCGTTTTTCTAGGTTCATTGATATTGAATCAAGCGATCGCACTTCTAAAACTTGTTCCATTTTGGGAAGACCATGCGTTATATCACCAGATCTCGATTTTTCATATATAAATGTAACTAATGTATCTCCTTCAGAAAGGGTTTCACCATAATGTCCATGGACGGTTGCTTCTGGTGTAGCCAAGTAGGGTTTGGCCGATCTTATTACTAAAGAGTCAACACGAATAATTAGAACCTGACCCGCTTTGAGGCGTAGTCCATATTTGGATATATATACATTTTCACAAATAAATTGTCCAAGGTTAATTATTGTCGCTCTCTCTCCGCAATAATCGTGTTGAAGAAAAAACCAATTCAAATTTAATGGATTCAAAATAATGTGACTTCCTAGATTGGGATTAAAAATTCTCCCAGTTTCGTCCATTAAATAATATTTAAGTCCTTGGAAAGTGAAAATCTGTTTTAAATTGTCAAGTAGCAAATATTTTTTTACCAAGATCTGATTATGAGTTATTAAATGATAAGAATAAAAATTCACAAATTTATGCACAATCCCTAAAGGGCCCAATGAATTTAGAATGGAAATTCGGAGATCCCTTTTCGTTGATTCTTTTATCACACCGTCATTATATTTAACACTGTTGAATGGAACCATTTGAGAACAATTAGATGATGACAAAATGATCAAAGGTTGGGATCCTTATTTCGATTTACCAATGCACGAATAGTTTCTTGATGCTGGGTAAATGTTTGTTGAATCCCTGCCTTGGAATAAAACGAAAAATGGATTGAGTTTAGTGCGATCTGATCCATTATCCGAGATCCATATTAATCCCCCCCCCCGATCATTTCTTTTTCTGGTATACAAAATAGGGGACTTCACTAAGTCCATTCTTATGAAATAGCGAATCAGATTGTTTACCCTTACTTCAACAAAAGAAGCCTGAACCTCCTCTATAGACGAACCTTTTTTCTCTTGGTTCCAATTCAATACTAAACAAGTTCGAACTAATTGAATACTTGTGTGATAAATCCCTCGAATGGGTTTTCCATTTCCATAAAGGATATAATTGACAACTCGAAGTTGCACATTATCCCTTTCCTGCAACAGGTCGTGGGGGAAAAGCGTTGCTAAATTTATCCCGTCCGCTATTTCATATGTGACTACGGGTCGAACCAAAACAAAAAACTTTTTCTTTATAGGTGTGATCCGTTGGACATAGATCCAATTTTTCAATTTTTTTGAATCCCCGGCATTTTTTTTTCCTGTTCCCGGTGGTATTAAGATGCCGCTATGCCAGGATATCTTATCTGTCTCTCCAGGAAAATGGATATCTCCAGAAAATATTTTCAGTTCAATCCTTTTTTTTTCTCTCCACTCGGACTAATCCCCCTACGCGGATTCTTATATTTAAGGTGATTCTTGTATCTATTCCAATAATACTATTATTCCGTACCATTATGGAAGAAGATCCGAATAAGATATGTACTTCCTCAGGAATGCAAAAAAAAAAGCGATCTACTTTCTTTTGGTATTTTTGCCTAAATTCTTTTGCTCTTCGATACTCAATAAAATCCTTTTTCTTTACAATAGAATGCATCTCTAGAGTCTCATATTTAGTAATTCCCGAACTGTTTCTTCTGTATCGGGGATCATTGAAATAAGAAAGAATACTATTTATACGGAAAATACATTTATGGGTATTTCAATTGAGATACCTGAACGGGGTATTCGTTCTTTATCTCGTTCTTGATTAGATTGAAATGGAATGATTAATCTATTTCTTCGCCTCTTTGCCAATAAATCAGAACTCTCATGGAGAATGGGAGGATATATGAAATTACAATGACCGTTGCATATGATTCGATCAGGACCTGAATAATCAAGAACCCCTCGCCCACCTGTACCAGAAGACTCGGAACTACAAAATTTCTGTTTCACTTGATCATTAGTCACTGATAGGCTAGGCGTATATCTTTGTTTAGCAAACAGAGAATGAAAATTCCTTTGATCTTGATCCTTTCCGAGTGAAAAGGGAACTATACTGGATCTGCACAACCCCCCCGACAATATCCATAAATGACTTGTTTTTGGTAAAAGATGAACGTTACCATATGTATATTCGGGTGCATGATAGACATCGGTACTCCAATGCATTTCTCCCTCTAAGTCATAATAAATATGTTTTCGAACCCTCTCTTTAAAATTAAAGGTGGATGTTCCCGCGCGAATCTCGACAATTACTTGTTCTGATTCTACATATTGATCGTTTTGAACTAAAAGAAAACTTTTTGGTAGAATATTCACATTATGTATAATATCCTGACTCTAAATAGTTACAAACAGGTCTATATAACATATAAAAGAAGGATGTCCATGACGTGTACGTGTGGGATGCACCAAATCTTCATTGAATTTTATTTTTCCGTTAGAAGGAGCTCGTACATGTTCTGCAGTACCGCCTGTGAAGACTCCACCAGTATGAAAAGTTCTTAACGTTAGCTGGGTCCCCGGTTCCCCAATAGATTAACCCGCAATAATACCTACTGCTTCTCCCAATTCGACCAGATCACCATGAGTGGAACTCCGACCATAACATAATCGGCAGATCCAAGATGTACTCCTGCAAGTAAAGGAGGTTCGAATATATATTGAATGTGCTCGAAAAGTTATGAATCGGTTGACAAGTCCAATACCTATATCTTGATTTCGAATGGCAATGCAACGCGAACCCATATATATATCGTCTGCTAATACACGACCAATTAATGTTTGGATAAAAATACGTTTTGTCATCATCCCATTTCGAGGGCTCACAGAAATACCGCGGATGGTGCCACAATATATTCTCCGTACAACAATGTGTTGAATTACTTCAACAAGTCTGCGCGTGAGGTATCCAGCATCTGAAGTTCGTACAACAGTATCCACAATGCCCTTGCAGGCTCCGTAACAGGAAATTATATATTCCTTTAAAGAGAGCCCTTCGCTTAAATTTCTTTGAATGGGTAAATAAATCATTTGTCCTTGGGGATCCGACATTAATCCTCTCATACCTACTAATTGGTGTACTTGAGATGCATTTCCCCTAACTCCCGAAAAAGACATTATATGGATTGGATTTAAAGGGTCAGTCATCCTGAAATTAGTATTCATTTCTTGTCGCAAATATTCACTTGTAGCATACCATATCTCAATGGATTGACGTAATTTTTCTACCGTGTGTACATTTCCATAATGGTGGTGTTTTTCCAAAATCAAACTTTGTTGTTCTGCATCTTGGACTAGCCATACCTTAGAAGGTATTGTTAAAAGATCATCAATTCCTAATGAAATGGATGTAGCAGTGGCTTGATGGTAACCAAGAGTCTTTACTTGATCCAGGATGTGCGATGTATATGCCATTCCAAAGTGATCTATTAATCTGCTAATAAGTCGTTTTATGGCAGTTCCATCTATCGCTTTATTGTGAAAGACCAGATCGGCCCTTTCTGCCATAAGTACCTCCATAATCCGGCTGATCCTTTGATACATAACGTAGGACAAACACTTCTTATACTTCATTATTAGTAGTCGTTGTACTATTTGTACGTTCGGTATCTGTAAAAATGACTACATGGTTGACCTTTCTTGACCTAATTTCATGATCCTCAGCCGTTTCTTCTAAAATTGTTCCATCTTGTTGATCCAAACTGATAATCAATTTGTATGACCATTGAGGAACTTATTTACGTATTTCTTTTATTCCAATGGATTCCTTTATAATTCTTTGATGATGTCTACCGGGTGTAACCGCATCCAATAAATATTTCGTTCTATTTTCTGAATTAAGTTTTCCTTCTTATGGAAGGAAGTATTTTCTCTCAATTTTTTCTTTTTTTTCTTCAAATTCTTGGTAGTTTGTGGGAAGTATATTATGAAATTTATTTATCCAAATCCAACCTTCTTCTGAGAAAGCCTCATTCATATTCAAATTTGAGTTTAAATACTTTTTTTTTCGTTTCCGCGGTGGGTTCCGTTCAAAAAAGGATCATACCCTTCAGGCAGGCATTCTTGTTCAGTTTCATCATTGCATAATCTAATCCTTTTTTTCAAGTACATCCAGTTTCAGAGACCCCCTTTCTAGAGCATCAATTCTATTGAAAAATGCGTTGTTTATGTTCTTTCTTTTTTTTTCGTTGGTATAAACC